>NC_091131.1:11532299-11787299 GCF_040183065.1 Periplaneta americana | reverse complement strand
TATTATTAATGCCTATTATTATTCGGTTGAGAAGCTTTTGTCATCTAGTGTGCTGTCAAAAAATCTGAAAGTCAGAATTTATAAAACAGTTACATTACCGGTTGTTCTGTATGGCTGTGAAACTTGGACTCTCACTTTGAGAGAGGAACAGAGATTAAGGGTATTAGAGAATAAAGTTCTTAGGAAAATATTTGGGGCTAAGAGGGATGAAGTTACAGGAGAATGGAGTAAGTTACACAACGCAGAACTGCACGCATTGTATTCTTCACTTGACATAATTAGGAACATTAAATCTAGACGTTTGAGATGGGCAGGGCATGTAGCACGTATGGGCGATTCCAGAAATACATATAGAATGTTAGTTGGGAGGCCGGGGAAAAAAGACCATTAGGGAGGCCGAAACGTAGATGGGAAGATAATATTAAAATGGATTTGAGGGAGTTGGGATATGATGGTAGAGACTGGATTAACCTTGCTCAGGATAGGGACCAATGGCGGGCTTATGTGAGGGTTCCTTAAACTCCAGAAACTGCCCACTTTTCACATTATCTCTTGGCTTAGTTTCCTCATGATTGATGCCTTATTGGTGTCACTTATGAGGTTCAAACCCTGTCTTCGGACAGTTGACTAAACAACAACAATTAGCTACTGAATGGTTATTGTTTCCCAATTTTAACATATTGTTATTTTACATATTCAACCAGCTGACGTCGAGGTACAGATTTTTTTTTTTTAACAATTTATTGATCGATCAGCGCATTTAGCGCTATACAGATCATTACTAAAAATTATAAATACAATATATGACACTGAATTGAGGGCAGCCTAGATTGGGCTCCTCAATGAACAAAAAATAATTGTTAATAAGTAATTGTTTACATAGGTTGGTGTGATGATAAATTTTGATTATAATATGAGGTCCATTGGAAGTCGGCTCTTGATTCTGGTGGGAAATGTGGACTTCTTTCCGAGAGAGTAATGGACGGCGCCTGGAACATTTTCTAGGTTGTCATAGAACTTCTTAGCTTGTGAATGAATAAACTGTTTGATTGTGTCAATACCAGTTTCTCTGTGTAGTTGGCTGTTACGGACAAACCAAGGAGAATTGAGTGAAATTCGTAGGACTTTATTTTGAAATGACTGGATGTGTTTAATTTCACTTATTGCAGCTCCTCCCCAGACAGGACAGACATAAAGCAGTAGAGGTCGTAATAGAGATGTGTAAAGTAGCATGCAATTTTGTAGCTTTAGAGATGATTTCTTGTTGAGGAGCGGATATAATTTAGCGAGTCTTGAGTAGGCCAATTTAAGTTTGTTGTTGATGTGATGTTTCCATGATAGACGGCGATCTAAGTGCACTCCAAGATATTTTACAGCTTCATCCTTTGGTTTCCACGGTATCACGTTGGTTGAAAGATTTATGCATGGAGGATTAGCAGGACGACACAAAGTAAATATCATTGCTTCGCATTTATTGTAGTTCAGTGCGATGCGCCAATTTTCAAGCCAAGGGCATATGATGTTTAAGGCTTCCTGAAGGTGATTTGAGGCTGTGTTAATGTTGTGATGGGTTGCATAAATAGCTGTATCGTCTGCATACATAACAATTTGTGCAGTTGGTGTTGCAGGAATGTCCGAGGTATATACATTGAATAATATCGGACCTAAGATAGAGCCTTGTGGAACGCCAGCTCTAATGGGTCTAACAGAGGAGTTAGTACAACCCACTCTGACTGAGAATGTGCGATTTGACAAGAAACTAGTCATTATGTTGCATAGGTAGTCTGGAACGCCGGACTTGTGTAATTTGTACCGAAGACCTTTATGCCAAACTCGATCAAATGCTTGAGTGAAGTCAAGAAATGCGACTGCAGTCTGTTCTTTGTTTTCAAAGCCCTGTGCAATTTGTTCAGTGATACGAAGCACTTGATGGTTGGTAGAATGATTTCGACGAAAGCCAAACTGATATGGAGGTAGGATGGATGCTTGAAGTAGAAACGTATCCAAGCGTTTCAGCAAAACCTTTTCAAAGACTTTGGATATAGTTGATAAAAGACTTATGGGACGGTAACTTGTTGGATTTGAAGCAGGTTTTCCAGGTTTATGAATTACAATAATTAGCTACAACAATAATTAGCAACTGAATGGTTATTGTTTCTCAATTTTAACACATTGTTATTTTTCATGTTTAACACAGCTGACGTCGAGGTACAGATGGACCTGAAGGCTGAACCTCAGAAAATTGATGGCGAAACCCACTGGAACGTAACAGTGTTCACAGTCAACTTAGTCAACACCAATCACTTCAACGTCAACTTCGACAATTTGTTTAATGGAGATAAAGTTCTTGGTAAGTTAAATATTTTGAAATTGAAGGGTTTTTAAAAAAAAAAGCATAGACCAAAAAATGCAAATTTGAGAAATTAAGCATGTGGTGAACGTATTGTAGCGGCCATCTACTGAATTATTTGTTAGGGAAAAAAACGCCATAGACCTATGTTACAGGAGTGGAAATTTTCAATGGTTTTCATAAAAACAACCACAGTCCAAAGACTTTTTTTGTGAAAACAGTCATTGTCCAGGACTATGGTAGCATTTACAAATATCCCATTCAGAATCATCTTGAAACATTTATCCGTACAATTTTAAACTAGTAGATTGGCAGTACTGCTTCTTACGTACGCGGCAAAAGCCACCTCAGAGAAAAATACGTTAGCACGTGAATTGTTGTATAGTCCCGTCGCTCTAATTTCCGGCAGCCAATCACGTTGCAGGTCGGCTAGATTTAAACGTGTGCGTCATGTGATTCGCTGATGAAGATGTAAAGCATTTCCTAAGACCTGATAAATATTTAATATATAAACGCCCGCCATTTTGGCTCTTTCGTTGGCGTTTGCAGAAAGCACACGAGGACGTTATTTGCCGCGCAGTTATTTGCTGAATTACAGTGCGTTTGATTTATTATCATAGGAGCTACGACATGATAATGTTTAACGGTGTGGCAAATAGATTCCTCGTACGGTAGCTCGGCAACGAAAAAACAAATGGCGAACGATACTGAAATTTTTAGTTATACACTAAAATACGCACAAAAAAGTATGTCTAAACATTAAAAAAGAATACTACATTATATTTATAAACAGAGCTGCACAAATTTAATATATTGAAACTAATGAAATAATGATTATTGATATCAAGATTACTCATTTTAAGTTATTGAAATTCAGTTCCATGCTCAGACTTTATTATAATTATCTGCACAGTACACCACCAGAATTTTTTCTAAATTCTCCACAGTTAACCTTTGTCTTTTGTCACTGAGAATCATTTTGAAAGCAGAAAAACTTCTTTCAACCGAAACTGATGTGAGAGGTGCAAATTTTAAATTAGGTACAATAGAAACATCAATACTTACTGGAACATTTACACTTTCCCCCGATATCACTCTTGATACTTTTTCCAACAATGAAAATCCTACATTCTTATTTAATACGTTGTCCCACTTATTTTTAACTTTTTTCCCAGTTTCGCCCAAAGCAGAATGTATGTTCACTTGAGCTTCCTTTACTATTGCTATTTGGCTACAAAGAGATTGTTTTTCACTTCTAATTGTTCAATGCTTACAGGTATGAAAGAAACGTTTGATGTTATGTAGGCAATATCGTTTTTCACTCGTGAGTCATTCAGACAATCTTTCACTGCTTTCACACACGCTGCACTATCAGTTTCAGGTAATTTATCAATAACTGTGACTTCTTTAAAATACTTAGAATAATACACCACTGACTGAATCCAGGTTCCCCATCGTGTAACAACCGGCTGAGGTGGGAGTGGGATATCTGGAAAGTTCTCTCTGAATATTGAAATCCTGGATGGGGCTTTACAAAAACAATTTTTTGTGTTAGAAATAAACGAATTGACAAGAGGAAATTCATTACGGATTGTTTCAGAAACCCCGTGAAGGCCATGTGCTAGACAGGTTACATGCGTGAGGTTAGGACAAAATGTTTTAAGAAGTGGAGCTGCAGCAACCATGTATGAGGCAGCATCAGTACAAAACAACAGAACTTTAGAATCGTCTATATTACCTGAGTATAAAGACTGTAGGCCTTTATTTACAAAATAAGCAATGGCTTGGCTATTCACTTTCGAAAGTTCACACATACGAGGTGTGGAATCGAAGGTCCATCAGGACTAAGTTTTCCTACTACCATATTTGCTATATACTTGTTCATAGGATCTGAGGTTTCATCCACAGAGACCCATATGTAAGAATCACCTATATCCTCCGGAATGGAAGCTAAAGTTTCATTGTATATTCTGTCTAAGTAATTTTTTCTTAGGGTCGACTCAGATGGGATATTTTGTTTGCAGTATTTTTGTAAAAACTGTCTTAAAATCGGATTTTCAATTGCATTCCAGGGAATGTTAGCAGCAACAAACGCTCTGGTTAAATCAGCATAGAAATTGCTGCTGAGATTGGATGAAGTAGGCTGTGTTAGTAAAGTTTGTTGCAGTTGATTTTTCTGCTGAGCTTTAGCCTTATGAGCCGCTCCTTGCACATGCTGCTTTAGGTGGCACTTCTTTTCTTGCGAAATCTAAAAATGTAAAGTAAACTGAATTAAAATAAAATCCTAATTGTTGTATTGCCGTATTTCTATCACAAAGTTAGTGGGTTCGAACAATCAAAATTTTAATGACCTGCAAATACTTTAACTATCGGAATTTAAAAGGTTAAAGTGTAGTGGTCTTAAAAAGAATTATACCTCAGGATAGCTCAGTCAATGTATAAATATTATAGGCCTACTCATTAAAATTAATAGAATTTATATATTTCAACTATTGTTACATACCTGTTTGCTACAAATCTTGCAGAATATTATTTTTCCATCATAAGTGAATTCTGAATATTCTGTTAGCCATTGCCGGATCAATGTAGATTTTGCACTTACATTTTTCGGCATTATCGCGTTAAACTTCACAGGAAAACGTCCTACCGCTCAAAACTTCTCAACACAAATAAGGTGAGGGAAAGAGCAACTGTTAACGAGCATTCAAATGAACCGTTGTTATAGAGATTCAATTGGACAAAAATACAAAGTTCCACTTATTGTTGCATTTCCTGGCAGTGTTAACACTAGGAGGGCCATTCTTTTAAATATTTTGTAACGGTTTACCCTACTAATTCGCAGTTTTACGACTTTTCATAAATATTTCAAAAACACTCTTTCTCCAAAAATTGTGATTTTATGACACTCTGAAGGGCAGTACAGCTAATCGGTTTCAGACCGAAAACAGTCATTTTTATAGTATAGTATATCTCTGAATCGGTAGCAGCACATGTTGTGATTGTTGCCTGCTTCAAAACTAAGGTTGGTTCTTTGTCGGCATTTATGCCTCCAAACATGTTAAATTCGGTGAAATCTATTGCGAGTGTCGTGAGATTCAAAACATTTTGTTTCCTTTATCAATGGTTTCATGGCCGGTGTGAAGCAAACTTTCCACTTTTTAAATGCCTTAAATTTCGCAGTGAATGCATGTATAAATTATAAAAAGTAAGAGTAAAATGCGAAACTTTACAGTGGGTTAGGCATTTTCAGGCGAATATTAACAAATTAGGCTCTAATAACCGTTTTAGGGCAATTTAGGGCACTATAAAACTCTTTGAATACCTTTCAATTTCCATGAAACACAAATATTAATAATTATTTTTACTTTTCTCCTAAAGAAACAAAATAGGCATTTGCCCTAGAATCCGATGTCTGATGATAATGTTTAACGGTGTGGCAAATAGATTCCTCGTATGGTAGCTCGGCAACGAAAAAACAAATGGCGAACGATACTACCTACCTAGACTTTATAGAGCCTTGACTTCCTAAGACGTAAGCAAAGAGGAGCAGTCACGCCGGGAATAACAGTATAGTATTATAGTATTAGTTATGGAGTCATCTTTAGGTGCAGAAGTAACCCTATGGAAGAAACGTAAGCAACGAAAGGAGGAGAAACAGAATATAATAAAGAAAAATAAGATTAAAGGAGAAACACACTTCAGCCACAACTGAGTATGTTTTCTTAAAACATTCATTGTCCACAGTTGCCTACATTTACACATATATTTCTATGAGGCAATCTATACTAATAATAAATCTGTAGCCGAAATATTTCTGGTAATTTTCGATTTTCCAAAAATAATTGGTCCTAACATATATAATTAACCACCCTGAAACCGAAAATCGCTTTTTTGAAATTTTTGTTTGTATGTCTGTCTGTCTGTATATTTGTTACCTTTTCATGCGATAATGGCTGAACGGATTTCGATGAAAATTAGAATATAAATTAAGTTCGTTGTAACTTAGATTTTAGGCTATATGGCATTCAAAATACATTATTGAAAAGGGAGGTTATAAGGGGGCCTGAATTAAATAAATCGAAATATCTCGCTTATTACTGATTTTTATGAAAAATGTTACATAACAAAAGTTTCTTTAAAAATAATTTTCGATTAGGTCTATTCCTTGAAAAATTTTGATAGGACTGATATTTAATGAGATAAATGAGTTTTAAAATTAAAATAACTGCCATCTAAGGCCGTTCAATTAATTAAAAAAAAAAAGCTCTTCGTCTATAAGGGGCTTTGGACAGCAACAATCGAAAGCTATGAAAGATAGCCTACAGAGAATGTTTGTGTGTTTGTATGAAGTAATATCGGAAGCTAAATTAACCGATTTGTATAATTAATTATTATTTCACCATTGGAAAGTGTAGTTTCTCTAGATGGACATAATGCTATAATGTTATTACAGTAACTTCTGATATAATATAAGATAATATAATATAATATAATATAATATAATATGTAATATTATATAATATAATTTAAGTTATTTGAAGGGTTCAGAACCATAGTGGGCCAAGCGCCATTTACTGAATAAGTAGAAAACAAGGGTTAAAATTAAGTTATTACCATAATTCAATGGAAACCTATAACAAGTAAAATAAAATATACACATTAAATCTAAATGATGTCAATCTTCATTAAGCTATGGTTGCATGTAATAAAAATTAAGAAGCATGTTAAAGAAATTGTCATTGCACCAAATGAGTGTCTCTGGACCAAAATGATCGCATTTTAATTATTTGGATGCAATTTAAATTAAGTAACATATTAAACGATTTATCCTTCTATCAAACACGAATGTTCCCTGGATCAAATGTCCTATTTTAATTATGTAATTACTTTATATTTATTTCTAACGGGTGCAGCGGAGCGCACGGGTACGGCTAGTTTGAGTTATAAATGTACTTCAGTTTTCCTAAGTGTCTATAACACGTTAAGAAATTACATGATGAATTTCATACTTGAAGTGTTAACACCACCCATGACACAGTTTTTTGTTTCTCTAAAAATTTATATTTTTTGGACTATGTTTTTTTTTTAATCTTCAATTGATCTAGTTATAGCTTACAGCACTAATTCCAAGACGGCAAATAGCCTAGTTCAGGTTATGTTTATATGTCAAGAGCTCAAAATTAATTCCCTGCTACATACACTTAATTTTTATGTCCAGGAGAAACAACCAACAAGATCATCAACGATAACGGAAGAGAATTCTTTGAAGAATTGAGGCCTGCAATAGAAGAGACACTAGGATCCATCTTCCGTAATATAGCCAATACCATTTTGAGCAAAGTTTCCGAAAAAGAAATGTTTTCATAATTACGTAAATCGTATATTAGATTGTAACATCTACTAATAGATATCATAATTCATGATGCAACAGTCATAAATATGTTTCGTCAAAAGACAGTTTATTTTTACTTCATTACAGGTAAGTTTTGTAAAACGACAATATAATAAATCTGTATAACGTAAATAACACATGCTTTCTGATACATTTCCCACATTAAATAATGAAACTGCTATTTTATATAAATTTATGTCAAATAATTTATGTACAAACACTTTCTCCTGTGTCAGCAATTACACAGGCTTCCATCATTTTAACATAGGCACATCAAAATTGACAATTGTGCTCGAAGAAAAAAAATATATTTCGATTGCCAATTGTCTGGTATAATATAGTTGCCATGACTTATGAAATAATCCTCGTATTTAGATTAACTACATTATTATTATTATTATTATTATTATTATTATTATTATTATTATTATTATTATTATTATTATTATTGTATTGTGGGTCCCTATCACCACGGCATGGCGTGTCCTCAGGTTGCGGATAGAGGAGACGGCCTCCAGATATGGAGGGTAGCTGCGAATATAGAATAAGCAGTCGTGGACAGCCGATAAGGGATGGTCCTCCAGTTTGGGGGTTGGGCGAAGGGCTAACAACCCATCACCGTAAAAAAACAGCTTGTTACGAAACCTAACAGTAAGCCTCAGTTTGAGATGGGCAGGACATGTGGCACGTATGGGCGAATCCAGAAATGCATATAGAGTGTTAGTTGGGAGGCCGGAGGGAAAAAGACCTTTGGGGAGGCCGAGACGTAGATGGGAAGATAATATTAAAATGGATTTGAGGGAGGTAGGATATGATGGTAGAGACTGGATTAATCTTGCTCAGGATAGGGACCAATGGCGGGCTTATGTGAGGGCGGCAATGAACCTACGGGTTCCTTAAAAGCCAGTAAGTAAGTAAGTAAGTATTATTATTATTATTATTATTATTATGTTCACAAAGTTTGACAGTTAACTAATATTTTGTCTGGATTAGATCTTGCAAAGCAGATATATATAAAGTTTGTCTATTTTCAGGAAAATAAATTTTTAAAACAGTTGTTTGATTCACCCGAAAATTTATAGCTACAAGATAGGCCTACCATAAATGACACTCATATCGAGATGTACTACAGTGTAAACAAAACTTTTTTAGTTTCTCTTTCTAAACGTGTAAATATCAATAAAATAAATTCAGAAGTTTCTGAAATATTTCTTCTTTTTACCAGATTTTCCCGAACACTGTAGTTAAGAAAACTGTAAAGAGTAATATTATAATTTCTCAACATTACGAAGGAACCGAATTGTTATGAAAAGCGTAGAACAGATCGATGGCTAAGAAGATACCTCATATCTCCAAAAATGGTCATTTAGTTTAACTGAACTATTACGAAAAATGACCCTTTCTTATAAATAAAACGGTTCATACAGTATGCCTATTCTTTAAAAACTTAAAAGAGAATAGGGATAATAAAAGGTGAAGTTTGGATTTACGTTTTTTATGTATGGTTTTGAACTATGGCAAGGTTATGCAGAGGTGTTCCGAAATAGGCTGTATTACTGTCTAGCCAACAATGGAACACATTTTGAACATTTAATTTCGTAAATTTAATTAATGGAATTAGAAACTTACCCAAAATAAACTCTATTTGCATTCTATAAACAACTGGCAACAATAATCCAGGTTGCCAGGCGACGATAGAAAACAAAAGATGTGAAACAAATGAATGAGATATATATGAACAATTGAATAATCTTTCAGATTTAAGTATCGTAATATACGGGTGCAATTTGAAATTTAAAAAGGGTGGTGGGGGATGAGGGGGAGAAATCTAGAATGCAGTTAACACTGGCTTTAAACTTCCCTCTCAATAACTAAAATGACGTGTTTTTTTTTTTTTTTTTTTTTTTAATTTAATTTAATTGAAATATTATTTAGACTTTGAAGTTTTGAAATGAAAGCCCTGTATAATTTATCCTCTTGATATTTGCCTTGACTTTTTGTTCATACCCTCACTAAAATGACGTCACTCCTAATTACTTGTAAATTTTGACCTTGCACTTGTATACTCCTCAAGGCTGGGATGTTTGCAGCCGTCTCATCTATGATCATAATAATTTGTCTTCCTGGTGTTCATAGATAGGCCATGGTCAGGCTCATTGGGTTCGTACGAAAGTGATGCCTCCTATTTCTTTTCCTTCAAACTTGTTGAGTCATGATGTTGCGAATTTCATTCAGTAACCACAAGATGTCTCTAGTTTCATCATACAGAGCGACAATGTGTTACATCACATGGAAGCGAAACAATAGCTATCCAAAATAGTGGATGATTCCGATATCTACGAGTATATAAAACAAAAGACTATGATTTTTTTTGTTGTTGTTGGTAACTTTTCTTTTTAGTTTCAAGATGTTTTTATTAAAAGTACCAGGTCTCTTGGACCCTTGACTTTTACAAAAATGTGATTTTATAAATTGAAGTGTAAATAGGTTTTGTTAAAGAAAGTTGATTACTAAGACCGTCAAAGATGGAAGTATTTGTTTCATTTTATGTTATGTCTCTTAGTAAAGGGTTGGCATGATGAAGTAGCTTGTTCCTGTATGTAGTCTGTAGATCTTGAATATGAGCAACCAGGAAGGGTATATGAAGTTCACTGTAGAGTTCGACATTGTTCGTGAGGTAGTGTGCACCAGTGATTGTTCTGCAGACAGCTCTTCAGGTGGCGAGGATGAGCTTGGCCCCATTTCTCACAGCAGTAGTGGATGTATGATCTGATGACTGATGTATACAGCAGGACTTATGCTTACCTTGAAGTCAGACTTTTGAAAAGTGGATAGAGTGTCATGTATCTTTGAAATGCTTTGTCTCTTATGTTTTGAATGTGATGCCTGTCAGATAAACGTTTGTCTAGAAGTACTCCAAGATATTTCACTGATGTGGTAAAAGGTATTATTTGATTTTGAATACTCAGTTGGTCTATAATCCTGGGAAAACGTTTAGTAAAGACCATCAATTGAGATTTTTCGCCGTTTACCTTTAACCTCCATTTGGTTGACCATTGTGTTAATATATTTAGGGCATTTTGCATGTTGACACAAGCTGCATGAATATTAAAATGTCTGGTAAATATGACAGTGTCATCAGCATAGACACTATGGAGGCAGTCCGGCATTGTATGCATATCCTGGACATAAATGGAGTAAAGAACAGGTGCAAGAACAGATCCTTGAGGAACGCCTACTTCGATGTTTCTGGAGGTAGAGAGGGCTGCTCCTGTTCGAACTTGAAATGTACGATTTTGAAGGTAGTCAGCTAGCAGATGAATGTAAATATCAGGGAAGATTAATTGATGTAGTTTGTATATCAGGCCATTGTGCCATACCTTATCAAACGCCTGTTCAAAGTCCAGAAAGGTAGCAACTGTATGGCTACGTTGTTGAAAGCCATGTTGTATAAAAGATGTCAATCTAAACAAAGCATCTTTGGTACTATGAAGACTCTTAAAACCAAATTGAAAGTGATTTATTCTTTCAGGTGAGTTTAAGATTGGACTGAGGCGATTTAATATTAAGCGTTCAAAAATTTTACTTAGAAAGTTCAGCAGACTTATTGGCCTGTAGTTATGGGGATTTATTGGGTCTTTACCAGGCTTAGGAATAGCTATGATGTGAGCTGTTTTCCAAGTTAGAGGAAAATAGTGATAGCGTAAGCATAAATTAAATATTTTAGTGATGTATGTCAGTGCACGATTAGGTAGTCGTTTCAGTGCTTCCGTACAGATTGAATCTGGGCCTGGTGCTTTGTTATTTGGTACGTTCTTAATTATAATTTTAACTTCCTTAGGGCCTACATGAGGTATGATCTTCGATGGAGGTCTTGACTAAAACAAGGGTATAATAAAGTAGTATCATCACATTTGCAACTTAATTAATGTTCATGCTTGACTAAAACAAGGGTATAATAAAGTAGTATCATCACATTTGCAACTTAATGAATATTCATGCTTGACTAAAGCATGGGTATAATAAAGTAGTATCATCACATTTGCAACTTAATTAATATTCATGCTTGACTAAAACAAGGGTATAATAAAGTAGTATCATCAATTTGCAACTTAATTATTATTCATGCTTGACTAAAACAAGGGTATAATAAAGTAGTGTCATCACATTTGCAACATAATTAATATTCATGCTTGACTAAAACAAGGGTATAATAAAGTAGTGTCATCACATTTGCAACATAATTAATATTCATGCTTGACTAAAACAAGGGTATAATAAAGTAGTATCATCACATTTGCAACTTAATTAATATTCATGCTTGACTAAAACAAGGGTATAATAAAGTAGTATCATCACATTTGCAACTTAATTAATGTTCATGCTTGACTAAAACAAGGGTATAATAAAGTAGTATCATCACATTTGCAACTTAATTAATATTCATGCTTGACTAAAACAAGGGTATAATAAAGTAGTATCATCACATTTGCAACTTAATTAATATTCATGCCTGACTAAAACAAGGGTATAATAAAGTAGTATCATCACATTTGCAACTTAATTAATATTCATGCTTGACTAAAACAAGGGTATAATAAAGTAATATCATCACATTTGCAACTTAATTAATATTCATGCTTGACTAAAACAAGGGTATAATAAAGTAGTATCATCACATTTGCAACTTAATTAATATTCATGCTTGACTAAAACAAGGGTATAATAAAGTAGTATCATCACATTTGCAACTTAATTAATATTCATGCTTGACTAAAACAAGGGTATAATAAAGTAGTATCATCACATTTGCAACTTAATTAATATATTCGAAACATCATCTCTACCTTTCAGTGTATAATAATCCGTTTCCCAGTCTTTATTTAATTACTAGGCTCTTATTAAAAGGCTAGGAATTCTCTTTTCGCATATTTGAGATCAAGTGTACAATCTCAAGTAAAAAAAAATATTAACGTTATGTTTTATGTTTCTTATAAATGCAAATTTATTTGAGAACTGTCTTTTTTTACACTTATATAACCATAGGTAATATCATATAATAGAACCAGAACATTTTGATAACTAAGATACTGTTCTGTTTTGTTTTTTTGTCTCAATTAAACATTTATAATGTTATTTATTTCAATGATGTATGTTATTCAAAGTTACGAAATCTTTCCACGCCGACCAAATGCTATTTCGAGAATGATGAGCGAGACTCGAAGCGATGACGAGACGAGACGAGACGAGACTCGAAAGACAAATGCAACGAACACAGCGAGCGAGAGCGGCAGTCAGTGTTGTTCAACTCTAGTTGGGATGCTACTGTATGCACTGTAACGCTATGCACTCGTGATCAAGGACAAGGTCTTCTACTGCGTTTGGGGGCTAATTTCTTGTCATACCTGGCCTGTGCACTTTTATTATCCTCGAGCCGAAACCGAAAAACTGCTTGATAACCTTGAAGCTGAGTTCACTTGTTGCATATAATTGCATTGTCATTTACGACATGCTCACCAGTAGGCCATTATAAAAGCACGAGACCTGAATCGCGCAACATCAGTAGTGTTAAGAGTTGAATCATGATAAGTCTGAATCGCATTGTGATTCTTGTGGTTGTTGTCACCTTGGCAAAAACGAGGACTTCGACCGAAGCTGCAAAACTCCGTAAGTTACAATGCAACTAGAGATATGATGTAATAGAAACTAGTTTTCTTCCTCTACCATATGAAATTTTATTCTCTGACATTCGAAAATTATAAAGAGTCGTATAGTTCGACACCTGCAAGATTGGAGAAAGTTATATATATAGAAAGTGTTAAGAATGAATTAATATTTTGAGAGGTAGTTGCTTGTTTATGCGGATGACGTGAATACGTTAGGATAAAATTCACAAAGTATTAGGGAAAAACACGGGAATTTTACTTGAAGCAAGTAATGAGATATGTTTGGAAGTAAATTCCGAAAAGACAAAGAATACGATTAGGCTATGTATCGTGACCAGAACATTGTACGAAATGAAAATATAACAATTGGAAATGACATTCGGAAGAAAATTAAACGCAGAATAAATATGGAAAATGCCTGTTATTATTCGGGTTGAGAAATTTTTGTCACCCGATTTGCTCTCAAAAAAACTGAAAGTTAGAATTAATAAAACAGTTATATTACCGGTTGTTCTGTATGGTTGTGAAACTTGGACTCTCACTTTGAGAGAGGAACAAGGGCTAAGAGTGTTTGAGAATAAGGTGCTTAGAAAAATATTTGAGGCTAAGAGGGATAAAGTTGCATGAGAATGGAGGAAGTTACACAAAGCAGAACTGCACGCATTGTATTCTTCACCTGACATAATTAGGAACATTAGACGTTTGAGATGGGCAGGGCATGTAGCTCGTATGGGTGAATACTTCCAGAAATGCATAGAGTGTCAGTTGGGAGACCAGAGGGAAAAATAGAAAAAGACTTTGAGGGCCGAGACGTAAATGGGAGGATAATGTTAAAATGGATTTGAGAGAGATGGGATATGATGGTAGGGACTGGATTAATCTTGCTCAGGATAGGGACCGATGGCGGGCTTATGTGAGGGCAGCAATGAACCTGCGGGTTCTTTAAAAGTCATTTGTAAGTAAGTAGTAGCCATCAAAACAAAAAAAAATGTAACAAACAAAGGTCCTAAATTTATTAGTTTTCGCTTCCTCTTGGTCCACTAAACGGTGAACGCTATGTTGATGTCAGTAGTGACGCATTTGGTAACGTATGTTCACGTTGGTAACACTTCAATGGATCGGTGCACATGTTCCTTTAACGTAAGGCTCTACTATACGGCATCATATCATATCGTAGCTCCTATGATAGTCAATCAATCGAACTGTAATCTTTTAAATTGATAGCTCAGGGTGCGATTCATAGACATTTCGCTAGCCCGCGCTACGAGCGTGCTAAACAGGATTCATATCATATCATATCTCTGACACTGGTTTATGAATACGAAAAACGTTAGTTCGCTGATCATCCACCGAAAGCCCGCGCTAAGAATATCTATGAATACGGCCCTCAATATCTAAGAAAAACATTAAAAAATCTATTTCTTTTTTTTCGCTGTTGGTAACTCTATTGCATCTATTAGTGCTTTATGGTTGTGCCGAGCCCCTACTGCCCAGGCTGCGCAGAAGTTTAGAGTCGGGACAAATTGAAGCTTGCGCCCGCCGCCATGTTTGGGGAGAGCGCCGGCTAGCAGACATCCGCATATGCAATGTTTAAGGTTTAAAATAATGTTTTTTTTTTATATTTTATAAACCAATCGGAGTAACTAAATGAAACAAAATCCTGTTGAGATTTAATGCTACTACGTTGTGGACATAATTCAAGTTACCGTTAGTATGACGTGAAACGAAAGATGACGGAAACAATTTGATAATTATCAAAGACGTTGTAGTTATTTGACATCATTTTAGAGCGAGTAAAGAATACAAATGCATATTGTAAGCCAGTTCAGGTGAAAATAAAGTTATGTATTAGTAGTCTATTACCTGTTATTCGTAAAACACTGCCAGCTATGTATTGTACATTACATAAAACAATATGTATCCTAGTATGTACATATGTTTCCTTTGATGTAGAGGAGAAACGAACAATTTGATCTGCTTTCATATTGTATAGTATAATACATCTGTAAAATAAAAACATGTACACTAATGTTCTAGTTTTAAGATATAAATACCATTCATTAGCTTATTATCATAGTAATATAAAATAAACTTTAAATGCAGGAATTACTCCGTCAAATATAGGTACTTGAACACTTATAGGCTATATGAATTTTAGGCCTAGTGTACAGAATAAGAGCTTACCTATTGATTCTTAATTAATAAGATGGACTTCCTTAAATTTCTTACAAATTTATGTAAATTCATGTCAGAACTCTTAGGTGTATGGTGACATCTGATCTTTATGTATATATGGTCATTATGGTCAATTTAACACGTCTAAAAATATTAATATCTCTGCTTCCATACCTGTAAAAAAATATGTAAGCCTATTGTTTTATTTTGAAAATATTGGCGTAAGTACCATTCATTAGCTTATTATCATAGCAGTAATAGGACTATAAAATATACTTTACAGGCATTAGTTACTCTGTCAAACAAATTTTGAATTAGTAATTAGTAGCACTAAGTTATAAGTTTAAACAAGTTTATCAGCGATATTTTAAAAACCTAATATTCAGAACAACGCTTTTTTGAGTTAGATATTCGTCTTCGTCTGTAGCTATTATCTCGGTACATGTCCAACTAGGCTAAGCAAGCAAGAAATAAATTGTACGGTAATTATATTACTGTACTTACTTGTGCAGAGAAATTCTAGATCCTTTCTTGTACGTGTATGTACAATTAAACGCTGCACACGAATTCACCCACACTCAAATTTACTACTTAGGCGTAGAACTTAACAATAACAAACCTATACGTTAGCAACGTGTATCTCTAACTTGTAGGAATACATTCACACTTCGAACATATTACGCATTTTTAAAATACACTAATTGTTAGAAACGACTATTAATGTACTTCATCACTGACTAAAAAACTGAACCTCCTATTAACTTTAACTTTAATGCACTATAAAAAAAAAACAAATTAACACACTATTAAAAGGAAACAAATGAACACGTGAATCTCCATGTGTTGATAAAGTGCTTCCAGATCCTTCCTTGTACGTATACGTACAATTAAACGTTGTACACGAATTCACCATAAAGAATGGCACTAATCACCCAATTAAATTCAATTAATAACATCTACACGTTAGGAACGTGCATCTCTAAGTTGTAGGAACGCAATCACACTTCGAAGATATTACGCATTTTTAAAATACACTAATTTTATTATTAGAAATGACTATTAATGCACTCCATCAATGGCTAAAAACTAAACTTGCTGTTAACTTTAACTTTAATGCACTATTAAAAGTAGACAACACAAATCAACACACTATTGAAAGTAAACAACACAAATGAACACGTGAATCTCCATGTGTTGATGCTTGATAAAGTGCTTCTGCTCCCAAGACATGGCGTCGCGCGAACCTGCGCGAGAGGTTTCAAATTTGTACACGACATCAGCGCCAATTGTGTGTCTAGATATATAACTACAACGTCTTTGGGTTGTGCTACCTGATGCAGTTACTTGTCAACAATGTGACGCTGAAACTTGCGTTCAGGTAGGTTACTGCCCAGCGACAGTCCTGATATATTGCACTTTACAGTTTTGAAGATTGGCTGATTAATATTAACCCGGCAAACTCACAATCACACTCACATTCATACAAATTTTCAGACCTTAGACACCCAGGCAATTTTTCGTCTTCAAGAAAAATTCACCGAGAGCCGAGCCCGGGACTAGAACCCAGGACCTCCAGATCTGGAAGCCAGCATGCTGCCCAAGAGACTACGGAGGCAGTCCGGAAAAATAATCGAAATGATTTTTTTTAAGTGAGGAAAAAGTACTAACTTCGAAGTGATCTATTCAGAATAGACATTTTCTTCTTCTTCAAAAGTAGGTAAGCGGCAAACTTTTTTATTTTTCACTTTAGATTGGGGTTTAATCGAGAGAAATCTTGAGGAAAAATGTAAATTACCTTTAAAAGTGGTCGCAACTCAAAATCTTTACTGGTTTCCGAGTTACGGCGAGTTGAACAAAACAAGGTTTTCGTTTGGCGGAGTACTCAAATTTAACCTTTTGTCTGTTGAAATTTCAATGAAAAATTATTTCGTGAGCCTTCTTGTACTTCGGCCTGAATAATTTATCTGTGTTGAGCTGTTCTAAGTAGACGAATATCAACCACAGTGATAAAGTCTCAAATTAGATGCCATGTTTTAACACCGAATCAGGCTTACGGTAAATTTCGTCACTTCTGCGTTATCTGGCTAGAGATAGCGGATCCGCTGCTGAAATAACGTGAGGTGAAGGGCTCTGATTGGCTCTTTCATCGATGACGTCAACATAGCGTTAGCCGTTTACCGAGAGACGAGGGTGCGAAAATACTGACCAAAACAAGAAAAAAGTATAATAAATTAATATCTTCCGAAACATGAGTACTTGTTCATCAATATCTTGAGATTCGTGGGTCAGACCATGAGATCTGTGTAGGTATTCTAAGAAAGATGGCCTTGAGCCTCCGCCGATATCTCTGTCCTCCCTGATCTCTATGTCCTATTGGTCCACATGCGAAAGTTAATTTTGGAAGTCAACCCCTGCGGTGGTTGAGTGGTCAGGCCTCTGATCTGTCACGCAGGCGGCCCGGGTTCGAGTCCTGGTCAGGCTGGGATATAGTGACACTCGTGCGGACAAGGTCGCAGTTGGGGTTTTTCTCGGGGTTCTCCCGTTTTCCCCCATATTAGGCATTTACATGATTACGTCACCATTTCTCCATTTCGTCATCATTCCATAGCATTCCCCGATCGCCCGGCTGGCGACGCACGGAGGGGGCTGGCCTAGGGACGAGGGGGGATTGCCTCCTCGACACCTGGGTACGCAGCGAACCTTAGTGTAGTCAGCCGGTGTGGGTTTGAGAATGCGACTAGCTTGAAGGTTAGCGCAATAGGCCGTAGCAGGTCATTGCTCTCTTCACCAACAAATTTTTATTTTTTACATTCCAAATTACGATGGGAGTGGATACCATAGTTTTATTTTTATGCAAATAATAACAGTAAACACGATGATTATGGCGTTGATGGTGGTAATAATAATATTAATAATAATAATCATCATCATCATCATCATCATCACCATCATCAATATTCTACCAACAATGAAATATAGACATCCGACAAAAAAATTACAAGTTCCTTGTATAATTATAGAAATTCAGCATTATCAACAACAATAGTGAAGAACCATATACAGCACATAGTACAAAGAATGAGCAGGGGAGACTTCCAAAATTATTGAATTGAAATGAATTGAATTTACGGGAGGAGGCACTATGGCCAAGAGGGCTTAGAAATATAAGCTTTCAATAGAAAAGGGAGCATCTTCTCCTGAACTCTCGAGAAAGAATTAGGGAAGAAACTAGAGAAGTGCTTTGTATGGAGTGTGGGGTCAGAAATATATACATAACGACGAAATGAAGAGAAGCGAATAGAAGCATTTGAAATGTGGATATGGAGAAGAATGGAATGTGTGAAGTGGTCAGACAGAATAAGAAATGAAGCTGTGTTGAAAAGAGTGGGTGAAGAAAGAATGATGTTAAAACTGATAAGGAAGAGGAAAAGGAATTGGTTGGGTCACTGGCTGAGAAGAAACTGCATACTAAAGGATACACTGGAAGGAATGGTGAAGGGGAGATGAATTCGGGGTAAAAGATTATATCAGATGATAGACGACATTAAGATATACAGGGTGTTTCAAAAATACGGGGCATAATTTCAGGTATCTATTTCCCACATGTAGACAATCAAAATAGTTCATTACAACATGTGTCCGGAAATGATTTAGCTTAATCATGCATATAATTAGTACGAAATTTCGTCCAATATTCTTTTGAGAAGATTAACTCCATATGTAGATGAAATTATTGGGGATCATCAGTGTGGTTTTAGGCGTAATAGATCAACTATTGACCAGATATTTTGTATTCGACAGATAATGGAGAAAAAATGGGAGTATAAGGGTACAGTGCATCAGTTATTCATAGATTTCAAAAAGGCATATGACTCGGTTAAGAGAGAAGTTTTATATGATATTCTTATTGAATTTGGTATTCCCAAGAAACTAGTTCGATTAATTAAAATGTGTCTCAGTGAAACGTACAGCAGAGTTCGTATAGGTCAGTTTCTGTCAGATGTATTTCCAATTCACTGCGGGCTAAAGCAAGGAGATGCGCTATAACCTTTACTTTTTAACTTTGCTCTAGAGTATGCCATTAGGAAAGTCCAGGATAACAGAGAGGATTTGGAATTGAACGGGTTACATCAGCTGCTAGTCAATGCGGATGACGTGAATATGTTAGGAGAAAATCCACAAATGATTAGGGAAAACACGAGGATTTTACTGGAAGCAAGTAAAGAAATAGGTTTGGAAGTAAATCCTGAAAAGACAAAGTATATGATTATGTCTCGTGACGGAAATATTGTGCGAAATGGCAATATAAAAATTGGAAATTTATCTTTCGAAGAGGTGGAGAAGTTCAAATATCTTGGAGCAACAGTAACAAATATAAATGATACTCGGGAGGAAATTAAACACAGAATAAATATGGGAAATGCCTGTTATTATTCTGTTGAGGAGCTTTTATTATCCAGTCTGCTGTCAAAATATCTGAAAGTTAGAATTTATAAAACAGTTATATTACCGGTTGTTCATTATGGTTGTGAAACTTGGACTCTCACTCTGAGAGAGGAACATAGGTTAAGGGTGTTTGAGAATAAGGTTCTCAGGAAAATATTTGGGGCTAAGAGGGATGAAGTTACAGGATAATGGAGAAAGTTACACAACGCAGAGCTGCACGCATTGTATTCTTCACCTGACATAATTAGGAACATTAAATCCAGACGTTTGAGATGGGCAGGGCATGTAGCACGTATGGGCGAATCCAAAAATGCATATAGAGTGTTAGTTGGGAGGTCGGAGGGAAAAAGACCTTTGGGGAGGCTGAGACGTAGATGGAAGGATAATATTAAAATGGATTTGAGGGAGGTGGGATATGATGATAGAGACTGGATTAATCTTGCTCAGGATAGGGACCAATGGCGGGCTTATGTGAGGGTGGCAATGAACCTCCGGGTTCCTTAAAAGCCAGTAAGTTAGTAAGTAAGTAAGTAAGTAAATAAGTAATTAAGTTAGTAAGTAAGTTTAATGTATTTTTCGCTTCATCGTGCATGTTTCATAGTTTGACAGTGCATGAATGCATATTTTGGGATTTTATACTGCATGAAATTCTCGTCTCAAGTCATCGCAGACGTTCAGAACATGTATAAAATGTTTTTGTTTTTACATGACTTTCAACTGGCAAGTAAAAATAGGCGTTTCCATACGAATCCTGGCCTAATTAGCAATGCACTATCTCAGTCGGAACACGCTGAACTCATCACAGTCTCAAGGTGGATCACTTTCTCGTTGGCACACGAACTGGAATTCTGATACTAGAATGACCGTCCTTAAGACTGCAGCCTGCAGCCGGAAACCAGTTATGCAGCGACAACTATAATTAACTGCAATTGAAATGCATGTAAAAACCAGTTCACGAAAATTACCAAGCCACATTGCAAATGTGCAACCATAGGCCTAATAACTGACAAGGCAAACGTGTCTGTGTTTGACATAAAAAAAAAACAAATAAAGAAAGAGAGTTACATTAAATATTCTACGAAGAAATTTATCTTGTAAGTCTTTCCGGGGTTTGTGAACTTTATTTGGTAGAGACCCAAAGTCGACTAGGGATCAACTTGCGTGACCCTTGGGTATGTACGTATTTTTAAGTTAAGGGGAGAGGACGGTATTTTTTAAAACTTTTTTCCTATTTGGTGTAAAATATTATTTTTTGTATGTAGAGAGCTCATAGCTGTGGCAACTCAACCAAATAAAAAAATTTGAAAAAAAAAAAAAATTATTTGGGGGCCCAAATTTGAAAAAAAAAAATATACCTAACGCAGGATTGTACTAAAACCGATATATCTAAACCGTTTCTAAAGACAGATTCAAACGGTTTTTTGCAATGTATTTGCAAAAGCATGTTCTACAAACTGTCTGTAACAGAATTTTGATATTAGTCCGTACGTTTGTAAAATAATTAAAATTTAATAACAATTTTCTGAGTTGCTTTATTGCAAACAAACGGACGTATTTTTAAAATGAAATCAATTAACAAAATTCTGTTACAGAGAAAAGTTTCCTAATAGTCTAAAGGATGTGTGTTCTAAATTTCATGCATGTATCTTTAATAGTTCAGAAATTATATCCATTTTTTTCTGCCAATGTAGCAAAAAAAAAAAATGAAGTTACTGGAAACCGATAAAAGCGGGCGTGTGATTTAAAAATCCATAGCGCAGGAAGTTTTAAAATGACGTCTCAGCATCCGATAATGGCACAAATACCACAAAATGTTATGCTATGCATTCCACACATATCACAGGGCTTTTTAAATATTTTTTTTTTGAAAATGTACTCATTTTCACCAAAAAAATACCATCCTCTCCCCTTAAACAGTGTTAATGTAATAATACCATATAAATCATCATCGTCCAATTCAAAAACTAGACCTAGAGCGGTCTCAACAGTCTTATGCCATCCATCTTTTCAATGGTCTTCCAACAGATCGTTGTCCAGAAGGGCGGTAATGAAACACTGCCTTTGGTCATCTTTCTGTTGGAATTCTCTCGACATGCTGTTTCCAATTCATTCTGTAGTTTTGAAAAAAAAAATAATAATATAAGTTGGACGTTCAATTCTTCCAACTTTCTGTATTTCGTTTCCTATACCAAAATGTGCACACCGCCGTTTTCATCATGAATCTCATTTCGTTTAGTACAGGCCTGCAGAACTAGTAAGTAGGGGAAATATGACGTCAGCCTCACTCCACTTCTATTGGGGATGATTGACTTCCGCGTAGAGTTGTTTACATTCTCTGGCCATCAGTGGCGGCATGTAATTTTCAAAAAGGATTGTAATAAATTCATTGTATTTATAATGCGTTATCTCGTTTCAAGGTTTACAATTATGCTAGATTTCCTGACGGTAGTTTCTTTGAAATTTCTTTGCACTTAACCTATTTTAGATTTTCGAAAACTTTCCTCCTGACATCACCTACGGAAACATAAATTTATAGCATTTAAGTAATGAAAATTGAAAGTCACTATTAATTTCAATTCAAAATGAGTACAACGAGTGACGTCCTTAATTTTACAGTATATAAACAAATAATCCATATACAGTTCGTAATAATGAACTTACCCGAAAGTTTGTGCATTCCATAATTCTTAATATGGGCTTTGTTGAAATGTGGTTTAATATTGAAATGACGAGTAGAAATAAATTGGATGGGACACAGTAAACAAGCAATTCTTTCCTCTTCAACAAATTAATCATATTCCCATTTCCTTTGGAAGTAGTATTTCTTTACGGGTTTAGATTTTGCCATGTTCCAGTTCTCTTTAAACTGCAGAACGCGTATTGTGTATTTATTTATATATTTTTATTTATTTATTTATTTATTCATTTATTCATTTATTCATTTATTCATTTATTCATTTATTCATTTATTCATTTATTCATTTATTCATTCATTCATTTATTCATTTATTCATTCATTCATTTATTTATTTATTTACTTATTTATTTATTTATTTATCTAGCTGGAGTGGGTTACAATGTTGAATGACAGCATTGATATCCGGTCATATAGCTATCACTCACTTATCAATCTACAAATTATTTAATCGTCCTATTAATAGTAAACCCAGTTAAGACCAGTAAGTAATACAAGTTTTGTAAAAACAGGAATTAAAACTTTATTAATGCACGAAAAACCGTAATAAATTGTTCAAATAAAGTAATTGGTTTGTTGCGTTCATGCAACATTTCGGACTTATTTCATTTTAATAGAATACAGAGCACGGAAAGACAAGTCAGGGACTGTACTTAACTTAGTTTACACAAAACGTGGATTTAATCGGCTTTACTAATAATAGGTCGATATATACATAAGTAGACTTTCTTACATTATATGCACACATACATTTTTAAATTTATTTTACATATTTTTTAATTTATTTATTTCCCTCATTCATTTTTCTCTTACCTTCTAAAGTATGTTCCTAAGGGTTTTATTATCTGTTCATTTGTAATTCTTGCTAGAGTATTGTATACCTGCCGCCGCGAGAATGAATGTTGATGCAGCCGAGCGTAACTAGAACCTGGTAGAAAAAGGTGGGTGGGGTAAGAAAGGGGAGTAAAGCAGTAGCTCTGAGGAGCTACAGTTCTGCAGGTCTGGTTTAGTAGCTATACATTGAACATCTTTTTTGTCAGAGTCCAGGTTTCTAATCCATAGACTAAAGTAGGTCGTGCTAAAAGTTGTACATCTTTCATCTTGTACGTTTTTGTACTAAATTAGGTTTGAAAACTGAATTGATAATGCTGATAAGTTTAACAAAATTAGTTATTTTAGAATCGATATCCTTTCCTTTTTCACATAAAAGATGGTACCCTAAATAGGTAAATGTGTTCACTTGTTCTAGGATTCTATTTTCAATACAGATTTTACTTCTTGTTGGGTATTTGCCTTTAAAAGCCATAACTTTGAACTTTTCTACAGAAATGATCATATTATTGTCTTTTTCAACTGTATTTAACGAATATAGTATTTTTTGGAGATACCTTCTCAAGTGACCAATAGAATCTGGTCATCTGCGAAGAGGACTGTATCTATTTTGATCTGTCTGTTTATGGGAACACAGCTTTTGTCTGGGTTCTGCACACTCTTTCTATCCTCTTTTCAGCTCCAGAATTCGACATATGCAAGAGAAATGATCCCAACATCAACACGTGCTTGCGCTCAGCCATCCAGAAGGCAATTCGAGTTATGAAGGACGGTAAGTAAAAACAGTGCAAACGCATGGAGGAAATATTGAACTTAATTCATCGCAATGCGGATTTACAGCAATTACTACAACCTGAAACATGACGTCTTGTAAAGGTTACATAGTGTTAGAGCACTATGAGTATGAACTGACTCGCCAAATCTTCCGCTTCCAGTGCGTGGTGGATATTGCATTCATATTCTTCGTGTTACCTCACAATTTTTACAGGACTCTAAGATTTATCTTTCGAAAAGGTGGAAAAATTCAAATATCTTGGACCAACAGTGACAAATTACGTAAAATAGCATATTATTTTGTTTTAATGAGGAATTACTTGTCAATAAGTTTATTACGCACAATATATTTAACTTTATTTCAATCGGTAATTATGTATGAAATTATAGGATGGGGTAGCTCATTTAAATCCAATTTTAATCCACTTTATTTATTACAGAAGAAAATAATTAAAATATGTCTTCATAAACCTATTGATTTTCCATCTCAAAATTTGTTTTTAGACTTTAATGTACTTAACGTAAGACAAATTTATTATTTTGTATTAATAAAATTCATACATAAAAATCGAAATAATTTTGAATTGTATTCTCAAAGTTATGAAACAAAAGGTATGAATTCTTTAAGATTGTCTGAACCAAAATGCAACACTGTTACAGTATTTAATCATAGTAATAATTTAGGGCCAAGAATATATAACAAATTTATATTTAAATATCCTAATCTTGTCAATTCTAATAGTTCTAGTATTACATTTAAAAAGTTACGTATGGATTTTATAAAAATTGAAAAATTGTAAATTTAAATTTACAGTATATACTATAATTGCATAGTAGACGTAAGACAAATTGTACTGTATACTTATTAATTTCAATCCAGGAATCCGCCCCTGAGCACGAGTTCTCCTCTTTCAGGGGCGAGCTAAAGTTTTTTCTATATGTAATATATGTTATGTTATAATTATTAGCAAAATAATAAATAAATAAATAAATATAAATGACACTCAGGAGGAAATTAAACGTAGAATAAATATGGGAAATGCGTGTTATTATTCGGTTGAGAAGCTTTTGTCATCTAGTCTGCTGTCCAAAAATCTGAAAGTTAGAATTTATAAAACAATTATATTACCGGTTCTTCTGTATGGTTGCGAAACTTGGACTCTCACTTTGAGAGAGGAACAGAAATTAAGGTTGTTTGAGAATAAGGTTCTTAGGAAAATATTTGGAGCTAAAAGGGATGAAGTTAGAGGAGAATGGAGAAAGTTACAAAACACAGAGCTGCACGCATTGTATTCTTCACCTGACATAATTAGGAACATTAAATACAAATGTTTGAGATGGGCAGGGCATGTAGCACGTATGGGCGAATCCAGAAATGCATATAGAGCGTTAGTTGGGAGGTCGGAGGGGAAAAAGACCTTTGGGGAGGCCGAGACGTAGATGGGAAGATGATATTAAAATGGATTTGAGGGAGGTGGGATATGATGATAGAGACTGGATTAATCTTGCTCAGGATAGGGACCGATGGCGGGCTTATGTGAGGGCGGCAATGAACCTCCGGGTTCCTTAAAAGCCATTTGTAAGTAAGTATACCCAAACGGATCAGTCTGTAATTCTCTTCCATGTTTCTTGTTTAACTTACTGCTAACTTAAGTTCATAAGTCGGCACCCCAAGTTGCTCCGTACCTAAAAACGTATTTTTATAACATGTTTTCTTATTCTATGAAGTCCAGCTTTCAACTCTACACTGACGTGCAGTACGTGTAAGTCAAACACTAATGAGAACACACTGACTACTTACCTACGGTGAATACGAGACCGAAGAGACTGCAGACGACCCAGAATATTCTACAACAAAAGAACGAAGAGCTAAATAAATATTTACTGCAATTCAGGAATCCCTAGTCTTCATCTGCTGCCCACTGACCCTCTGGACATTACCAGAATCACGATCGAGCAAGGACGGAATCGTCCTGTGAGTCTGAGCATGGATCTGAGGGACATGAAGCTGAGAGGCCTGAGCACGTGCGAGGTGAGGAACGTCAGGTAAGTCCCAAATTGGGGGTCGCGAGATGATCGACAAAACAATAACGCCTCATTAACATACGTGGTACAGTCATTAAGTTCTAAGACTTGACGCCTGGAGGGTGGGCTCCCACAGGAATCTGGATGTATCACAAGATGCTGCATAACACGGCGTACATTTAAACAGAATCACATCCTCCCTCAAAATAGTCTCCGTTGGCCGTTATGCACGTTTGCCAACGTTGGTATAGCTGCTGGAAGCACCGTTGAAAGATGTTGGCAGGAAGGTCCCGTATGGCTTCTCTTGACCTCTTCGGAAGAATGAAATCTACGCCCACGTAGGGTTGCTTTCATGCGAGGAAAGAGAAAAAAATCGCATGGTGCGAGATCAGGTGAGTACGGAAGGTGTGGAAGAACTGTCACCTGTTGTCTTGCAAGTTCCTCTTGGACAAGGACAGAGCGATGTGCAGGGGCGTTGTCATGTAGCAACAGCCAATTCTTTGTACGCCATAGCTCAGGTCGCTTACGGCGAATTGAATCTCGTAAACGGCCAAGGATCTCTTTGTAGCGAGTTTTGTTCACAGTTGCACCTTCTGGGATGAATTCCATGTGAACAATTCCATTTGAATCAAAAAACAGTTCAAGCATCACCTTGCCTTTTGACCTGTCTTGTCGCGGTTTTTTCTGTCGTGGTGATAACGGCGTTTTCCAGGTGGCGGATTGTCGTTTAAGTTGCGGATCGTAAAGGAAACACCAAGTTTCGTCTCCAGTTATTATCCGGTTGAGAAACGTCGGATCATCGTCAGCACAAATCGTCATGCGATCATCACGTTGGTCTTGCGACAGGATTCGTGGCGCACTGTGCTGGGTAACACGAGACATGTTCAGGTCATCAGACAGAATTTTGTAGCAAGTACCATGGCTGACCCCTACTGTTGCTGCGATATCGTCTACCGATTGGGAGCGGTTAGCACGCACCAACGTTGCAACTTCTTGGATCTTGCGTTCAGTTCGAATTGTTTGTGGCCGACCAGTACGCACATCATCTTCCAAACTGTCTCTTCCTTGCAAAAAACGTCGGTGCCACCTAAACACAACACTGCGTCCTCATCGTAAACTTTCTGCATCATTTGAAACGTTTCGGCAGCAGTTTTGCCTAATTTCTGGCAGAACTTGATGTTTGCCCGTTGCTCAAACTGTGACATCTCGGGTTCCGACGTGCGCATTCAAATCACCGTCACAACAAAGATCGTAGTTCTGCTTACAGTGCATGCACTCAACTGTCTCTTGTTGGGTCGAGAGAGAAACTGACAAGGTATCATACCATGGCGCCACCTATGCGCTATAGTGCACCACAACGCCACTATGCGCTCAGTATTAGAATTTAATGACTGTATCACGTACATTCACTGTGTGTTCAGAAACATTATATTACCTATATTATAGATTAATTAATTTGTCATACAGAATAATATCTGTAATATTGACAATTAATATTTGAGGAGAAAAATTCGCTCCGGCGCCGGGGATCGAACCCGGGTCCTTGGTTCTCATAGCATATGTCTGTACAGATTACTGTGCGCCTAGGGCCGTATTCATAAATGAGACTTTGGATGAAGACTTCCCAAAGTCGACTTTCGTAGTAAAGTTTAACTTTGTTAAAAGTCCTATTCATAGACAATACTTCTGAGACTCTGACTTTGACTTTGGTAAGTCGAGATTTGACGATCTTGTTCTAATGTTGGCAATCACAATCACTGCCCTCTAAACGAATTAAATTGATAGTTGAAATAGAGTAAGCATTGCCACAATCAAAGCCATCTTTTGAATCAATGAAACAATTGAACATCGGTACATGTTAAGCAATTGTTAATCGTTATAGCAGCTTTACATAAGAATAATATTATTCGACGGCTTATTGTGAAACTAACGTAAGTACAAAAATTGACATGCCTTTACATCAATCCTTAAGCCCGGTTGCAGAAACACCGATCAAAATATGATTGGCAATCAAGGAGGGTTTGATTGGCATCAGTTCTATTTCTGTTGCAGAAAGAACAATCAGTGTTTGATCGGAGATCAGTCTTCCATCAGATATGATCAACAGATTTTTGCTGGTTAAGTCACTGATCATCGATTAAGTAGGCTATTTATGTTGTTCTGTTTATAATGCAGTTACTGTAATTATATAGTAAATAGTTATAGCGTAACAATATTGTTTTCGACATAATGGATTCTTCTGATGAAGAAATTTTGGAATGAAAAAAATATTATTAAGAAGAAGGCGTTTTCGTGATAGACATTAATTGTTTTTATGTATAATGACAGAAAATTTTAGCAAAGATTTAGGAAGGATTCGTGTGTTTTGTTACTTTCAAAAATTGAAACAAATATATGCAGACAGACAAATCGAAACCTTCCACTTTCTCCTATGAACCAAGTTCTAATAATGCTGAGATTTTATGCTGTTGGAATTTTTCAGGCGGTCTTGGGTTATCTTGTTAGGATCCACAAATCAACTATTTGCCGAGTAGTTAGGAATGTTACGTATGAAATTGCTTTTTTATGGCAGGGTCTCATAAATCCCCAAACTTCAAACAGGGAACGATTTGAAATCCATAGAGAATTTTCAGTCATGTCAGGATTTCCAAGAGTAGCCTAATATTGGTTGTATAGACTGTTCACATCCCCATCCAATCACCTGGTTGAAATGATGCCCAACTTTATCGAAATAGAAAAGGTTTATTTTCTGTGAATATACAGGCAATATGTAGTCTACACCGTCATTGAAATTCTGCAATGTTGTAGCCCGTTGGCAGGGTTCTACACATAACACAATAGTTTTAATGAGTTAGGTTACGAGCTCCATTTGTAAACAGAGAGATGGGAAATGGAATTATTTTGGGTTATGGAGGCTATGCATATTCCAATTTCTTGTCGACTTCCCTAGCAAATCCCACAACAGAAGTCCCCTCACGTTTTTTTTTTTTTTTTGTTGGCTTCATTTTTTTTTTTTTTTTTTTTTCACTATATTGTAGTCTATATACAAATAGAATCCACCTGTTTCCTTTCTACAAACAAAACAATTACTTGAACATTCACTTGTTTTCCTAGTCACCGCCCACTTGATGCTTTCGTTTCGCGACTTTTAAATAACATCAAATTGGCTGTGGTTGCTAAATAGCACTGTTGTCAAATGTATTTCTTTCTCAAATCAGCAATTAGTAAATTGAGACAACTTGATTGGAGATTCACGTTTGTGCAACGCAATGAACAATCAAATAAATCAGACATCAACTGATTGGCGATCAGAGACTGATTTGATTTGCGTTTCTGCAACCGGGCCTTAATAATTTGTTCTTCTACCTGGCCACAAAAAATCGTAACTCAATTCGAACAGTCTTGTATATAACACAATTCATAACTACAAAACATGATGGTATGTTTATCTGAAATAGTATTGCCTGTTAAGAATTTTGTTATGACTAAAACATCTATTGCAGTTACGTTAGTCTCACATTAAGCCCTGAAATTATTTCATTGTAAAATAATGTTGTTGTGAAAATAATATGGAAGATGAGATTCCACCAATGACAGACTATGAAAGAGACATATTATCCTGCTGACAGTTGGCAGAGTTATTCCCTGCATGTTTACAGAAACTACTTAAAAATTATCTGAAATCAATATGAAGAAAACATTATTATGACGACCGCAAGGATTATAAATTAACTGCATTTCCAGCTGTATAACCTGTCTTGTATAAAATTAAATACTAAGAATCAATATTAAGCTATTAATCCTTACCTATAGCGTAAAATCCCGATGAAATAAATTGTATTATTTAATGGTGGAACAGATAATCCTCTTTGATTATTCATCAATGAAAGTTGAAACATGACGAGGATATTTAATACTGTTCATCAAATCTGTACCTTGATTTGAATTTATAATATATAATAATACCTAAGGAACATGAACAGCTTTAATAATATCCTAGATGTCTTCAATATTCTCGGCAAATTCAACAATTTCCCAAATATCAGTCATTTACCTGTTGTCCACGAACGAAAGTCAAAGTCAAAGTCAAAGTCAAAGTCTAGATTTTCGGCGACTTCGAAGTAAAGTCACGATTGAAGTTTGCTCTCGTCAAAGTGTCGACTGTGAATAGGAAAATGGTGACTTTCTACTTTCCAAAGTCAACTTAACCCTTAACTGCGGAATCCCGGCCAAACAAGTCACTCAGCTGAGTGCGCTCCTAGTATAATGGCAGTTGACATTGGACATATACGTCAACATTTATGCCTAACTTGGAGTCGGGCCATAAAGGGGAACATTCAAGGAGGAGAATTCGATACGGTGCTGTGGATTGAATTCGGCGTAGCTCAGTGATCAGAGCGCTTGGTACGTAGAACCAAGGACCCGGGTTCGATCCCCGGCGCCGGAGCGAATTTTTCTCCTCAAATATTATGTTACCTGGTTGAGGTTTTTTCCGGGACTTTCTCTCAACCCAATATGAGCAAATCAGAAGTCTTCCCCCCCCCCTAATCTTGTATAACTACATTTATTTTTAATTCTTAATACAGAATATAAAACAGACCACATATAACAATAGAAATGGGATAAATAATGCATATATATAAAAAAAGAGGAAACAAAAATATTAATAAATTTCAGGATCGAATGAGCAGCGTTCGTGTTCGGTCGCAGTTCAGATATAGGGTCTGGGTAGGGAAGAAAATAACAAAACCCATACTTTGATATGAAGTTGAAATACTGTTGTGGTTGGAAAATATGAACAAGTATGAGCTTAAATATTTCAATTTCCTTTAATATATAATGCATGGGAACAATGGTCTATGGGCGTATATAAAAAATGTAACACTCTTTCTCTGTTTCTCAATATGTGGGGTAAACAATGACAACTGTGAGGAAAACGAAAACATATGCTTTACTTGTTTATCTATGACAATAATAGTTTCATTGGTCATATATTTAAACACAATTAATAATGTTTCGCTCTTGCTAGAACCCTTCAAACACTCTTTCTTTGTTTCTCAATATTTGGAGGAAAACAATAATAATATTTTCCTTTGAAATTGTATGATCTTATTTGAAAACTTATACTGATGAAACAAGTTAAATTATAAATGTATAGACCACTCTACAATCATATAATCAGTGAAACAGACAAGAACTAGCAGTTCACTGATCACAATCTCGCTATCACCAATCTCATCGACGCTAAATAACTTAGTAGTTGATACAGCGTCGTTTAATAACCAAATAAAATTTAAAAAATGTACAGAAAAGAAATAGATTACAGAACTGCAGTATTACTAGCTTTAAAGTTACGAAAATACAAAAAAGTAAATCTGTTTTTCGGAAGTTCTGAAAACATTTGAATAGGAACTAACATACATTTTTACTGAAACACCAGGTTTGATTAAATAATTGTAAAGTAGGCTACAATTGCCTACTACTAGTATCACATGTTCCCAATTATCAATGTTATTTATTTTCCGTGGTAATTAATAATAAAGGAAAGTCAGCCATTATGATCAAGAATTGCACTCCAATAGTAAAAAAATATACTATATATATATATATATATATATATATATATATATATATATATATATATATTATATTTAGAAAGCCAAATGTTAATAATGTATGAGTAATTGTATGTTTGTATCTCGTCTATGAAATAATCCATCTTGAATCTATCGTACACTACTTTTAACACTTAAATATAAATTATTGGTTGATTGGCAAACTTACTCGTGTTAAATTACATAAGCACATGTGGCTTACAGCTGTTTCGGTGCTTCTTCACACCATCCTCAGAGCCTACTACAGTGTTACAGCATTTATGAAATAATATTCATTTTTTTCACAATCTATAGGTACTGACTAACCAAATAAGAAGCTAGAAAATAGAACGTGAAATGTGCTATTGCGGTCATAGATGTAAAAAGTGGCCTTGTAGTAAGATTGTATACATTTTTATCTTTAGTCATATTACGTAACGATTCTTGTCATAATTCCAAATGGGTTCAGGCGACTAGACCTCTATTTTTTGTCTATTTGCTTTGAATAAAATAATACCAGCAGTGTGTAAGTTCTAAATAATAAACCGGTGCAGACAATGTTATACATGAAGTAATTATTTTTAAAGGGATCGGAAATGATTACTATTATTGTGTGTTTCTTTCAGCATCGATATAGCCAACAAATATGTCGAAGTAGACGTATTCATTCCACTGTTAACTCTTTTGAGTCTAAAGAAGTAATTGCTTTTAAAAGGGATCAGAAGTGATTACTATTATAAATTGTATGTTTCTTTCGTTGAGATCATGGTTTCTTTCAGTATCGATATACCCCACAAGCATGTCGAAGTAGACGTATTCATTACACTGTTAAATCTTTTGAGTCTAAAGAAGTAATTGCTTTTAAAAGGGATCAGAAGTGATTACTATTATAAATTGTATGTTTCTTTCGTTGAGATCATGGTTTCTTTCAGCACCGATATACCCAACAAGTATGTCGAAGTAGACGTATTCATTCCACTGTTAACTCTTTTGAGTCTAAAGAAGTAATTGCTTTTAAAAGGGATCAGAAGTGATTACTATTATAAATTGTATGTTTCTTTCGTTGAGATCATGGTTTCTTTCAGTATCGATATACCCAACAAGCATGTCGAAGTAGACGTATTCACTCCACTGTTAAATCTTTTGAGTCTAAAGAAGTAATTGCTTTTAAAAGGGATCAGAAGTGATTACTATTATAAATTGTATGTTTCTTTCGTTGAGATCATGGTTTCTTTCAGCACCGATATACCCAACAAGTATGTCGAAGTAGACGTATTCATTCCACTGTTAAATCTTTTGAGTCTAAAGAAGTAATTGCTTTTAAAAGGGATCAGAAGTGATTACTATTATAAATTGTATGTTTCTTTCGTTGAGATCATGGTTTCTTTCAGTATCGGTATACCCAACAAGCATGTCGAAGTAGACGTATTCATTCCACTGTTAAATCTTTTGAGTCTAAAGAAGTAATTGCTTTTAAAAGGGATCAGAAGTGATTACTATTATAAATTGTATGTTTCTTTCGTTGAGATCATGGTTTCTTTCAGTATCGATATACCCAACAAGTATGTCGAAGTAGACGTATTCATTCCACTGTTAAATCTTTTGAGTCTAAAGAAGTAATTGCTTTTAAAAGGGATCAGAAGTGATTACTATTATAAATTGTATGTTTCTTTCGTTGAGATCATGGTTTCTTTCAGTATCGATATACCCAACAAGCATGTCGAAGTAGACGTATTCATTCCAATATTAACTCTTTTGAGTCTAAAGAAGTAATTGCTTTTAAAAGGGATCAGAAGTGATTACTATTATAAATTGTATGTTTCTTTCGTTGAGATCATGGTTTCTTTCAGTATCGATATACCCAACAAGCATGTTGAAGTAGACGTATTCATTCCAATGTTAACTCTTTTGAGTCTAAAGAAGTAATTGCTTTTAAAAGGGATCAGAAGTGATTACTATTATAAATTGTATGTTTCTTTCGTTGAGATCATGGTTTATTTCAGCACCGATATACCCAACAAGCATGTCGAAGTAGACGTATTCATTCCACTGTTAATTCTTTTGAGTCTAAAGAAGTAATTGCTTTTAAAAGGGATCAGAAGTGATTACTATTATAAATAGTATGTTTCTTTCGTTGAGATCATGGTTTCTTTCAGCATCGATATACCCAACAAGCATGTCGAAGTAGACGTATTCATTCCACTGTTAACTCTTGATTCGAATTACATCATGGATGGGAAATTCCTTGTGCTGCCCGTAACAGGAGAAGGAAAATCCGTAGGAAAAATAGGTTGGTATTTGCATTTAAGAAGTCCATAAGTATATTATATTAAATTAATCTTAAGTAACTTCTCCCTATCAGGCAGTCTGTCGCTGACTAACCATCATAGAATGAGTGACATTGGAAATACAGCTTAAAATATGGCATGAGAATTTTCACAAACAATAACAATTATCGATATTGAATAAGAATGTTAATTATTGATCCAAATTTAATTACAAATTCTTTTATATTGGGATGGTTTGGATATATTTATTTTTCAATAGTTTATAACCAGAATATTCAATCTTAAAATTATCTTATTATAAGTAGGTACTCACTGCTTTGTGTATTCGAATAGATTGAACTGTTTCTTTACTAGTGGCTATTCCTTGAATATTAAATCATCTTGATGGAATTATGTTTATTAATATGATTTTTGGAAAGTAGGCTATTATTTAAATATAAGTTGTTTACTTTTAGTTGTCATAAATTAAAGGAGCTTAAATGTTTTTCTTCAATTACATAATAAGATGAAACCACGAGCGCAATTTAATAAGGTTACCCAAAAATAAAACTAAATAACTTGCAAAACCGAATTACTTATAAATGATAATCATTATAAAACACAGCAATAAGGCATTATTATGTTTCCTTGTAATGAAGTTCAAAAACAAACTGCCATGGATAAATATATAATAGGATGCGAAACTGCGGTCAGCACCATCTGGATTTGGTGCTCTGAAATAAGGTGATCAGCGCCTGGCGTCGTAGGTGGTGAACATTAGAACTAAGTGTTGGGTACATTACTGAGAGTTCTCAAGAGAAGATGAGGAACAGGAGAATTCTTTCCGAAGAACGTTCTACTCCACCAACATGGAAACAGAGCGACTTTCCTTTACTTGCTAATCCTGGCAACACCAAAGCTTTCCAGTCAACATTCAATACTCCAAGTGCAACATCAACATCATCAGAATCAATATCAGACTCCTTCAAAGATATTGTTAACATCTTACGCTCACTGAACATTCAACATACAATTCAGCTTATCCGCACAACTTTTCATAAAATCCAAAATGCAAATGACTCAATATCCAAGGTAATAATATTCATTGAAGGTTTCATTAATCTTTTCAATTACAACAATCCATAAAAGACCTCTAAATGATTTCCAAACACAGAGGTTTAAACATCTTAAATTTCAATGCAAACGGAATAATTCACCAGACTTACGAACTACAAGCCTTGCTCCTTAATTATGATATTGACCTCGCATGTATCAGTGAAACTCATCTAAAACCCACCATGAAATTTCGTATACGCAACTATACTGTTATCCGTACAGACAGAATCAACCGACCTGGTGGAGGAACTGCTATACTCATTAAAAACTCCATGCCATATCGAACAGCCATATTTCCAAATTTTCAGACTCTCGAAGCCACTGGTATATTCATCCAGCTTGAAGGAACAGAAATACTAATAGCATCTGTTTATTATCCGCCATATGCTCAACTCAATAAAAATGACCTGACCCTGCTTATCACACATCACAAACATTTCATTTTCTGTGGCGACCTCAATGCTAAACACAGATCATGGAATTCCAGACTAAATACTTCGAAAGGTGAAACCTTACTATTACATTCAAATCAATATCATTATTCAATTACAGGACCTAAAGAACCAACGAGAATTCCCTGGATAACCACTCATCATCCAGATGTACTTGATATTTGTTTATATAACACAAAATACTCTCCAGTACAACAAATCTGCTTAAACGCTCTCGACTCTGACCATATTCCAGTTCTTTTGACTTTCAAGGCCCCCTTTCATATGATCTCAAGTCAACCTTCTACAGAGAAAGTTACAGATTGGAATTTCTTCACGAAACGCTTGCACCAAATCATCCCGGCTAATCTACCGACTTTGAAATCTTCTGAAATAGACACCGCTATACAAATATTTTCTGACACTATCATAGAAACATTCGATGAATCGTCCTCTACACTGACTATTGAGACATCAGATAACATCTACGGTAGTACTGAACTAAAACATCTTCTTAAAGCCAAAAATCAAGCTCGAAAACGGTGGCAGCTTTATGCGGATCCTCAAGCAAAAAGAGCTTTTTATCGGTATCAACGTGCTATCCGAAGAAAATATGAGACTTACAAAATCAATAAGTTTGCCGACACAGTGGAAAACATTAAGCCTACAGGAAAAACCTTCTGGACTTTTACAAAACGAATGCTGGGAAAAACTACCACAAAAAAATCGACACCTATTAAAGACTCAAGTGGTACATTTAATTATGATCCTATTGATAGGCTTGAAGCTCTTGCAAACTCCTTCCAAAATCGATTCTCCTCCCATCATCATTCCTCACTACAAGACTTTTCAACAACAATATCACAACATGTACAGTCCATATTACATCGCCCTGAACCTGGAAATACACCTCACGTACGACCACAAGAAATCAAGACCATAATTCGAAACTTAGCACCGAAGAAGACACCTGGCCCGGATAAAATCACACCAGCCATATTGAAGAAATTACCAAAAAGAGCCATAACACATTTAACAAAGATATTCAACTCATGTCTACATCATAATTATTTTCCAACAGCATGGAAAACAGCACATATTATACCAATAGTTAAGCCGGGAAAAGATCCAACATTACCCCAAAGTTATAGACCAATCAGCCTAACCAACTTCCTTGGAAAAATTTTTGAACGTATCATTCTGGCACGACTAAAGCCATATTTAACTGCACCAAATGCCATCCACCATGAACAGTTTGGATTTAAACCTCAACATAGTCCCAGAGAAGCACTTCACAGAATAACAAGATGCATCCAAACAGGATTTCAACTTGGACAGCATACAGTAGCTACATTTATTGACATCCAGCAAGCTTTCGATACTGTCTGGCACACCGGTTTGTTATATAAACTTCACAATCTTAACATTCCTGTAAATTATATTCAACTTATCGCCAGTTATCTTACAGATAGAACCTTTCGTGTTCAAGACGGACGCTATCTCTCTAACGCTCACACAATAACTGCAGGATTTCCTCAAGGATCGGTTTTAAGTCCAACACTGTACTGTGCATATGTCTGTGATATACCAATTCAATCCAAATGTAAACTTATGCTATACGCTGATGATACTGTTATTTATACTAAGCACATAAACATTCAGTTTGCTTGTCTACAAATGCAGGGAGCCTTAAATATCATAACCCAATGGTCCACAAAATGGCATCTCAAGATAAATGGCTCCAAGTCGCAAGCAGTTGTTTTTACACGAAGATTTCCGCGGCACTTTCAGCCCTTCACCATCCAAAATGAAAATATACCTTTCAAAACTACCGTCAAGTATCTTGGAGTTCTTCTTGATAAGAGACTTATTTTTAAACATCACGTCACACATATTCGTGAGAAGGCCTTCCAAAGATATATGCTTCTCTACTCATTTTTCAAGAGTTATACGTCTTTAAATATCAAAACAATGCTGTACAAAGTATTAATTCGATCCTACATGACATACTGCTGTGAAATATGGGCTCAAGCACATACATGACATCTTAAACGACTAGACGGACTTCAACGAGCCATCTGCAGAACCATCACTGGAGCGGACTATCTCATCCGAAATAGCCAACTGTATGATGATCTTGGGATACTATACTTTTCAGATTATATCAAAACTCTTCGTACAAAATTTCTAGCATCCCTCCACAACCATCCAAATCCACTAATAAGTAAAAATATACCGGTTTCTCATACATGACCGTATCAATTTGCTCACTCTACCATTGGTAGATAACGTTGCCTTGAAATATTTTAGGTTATAACTTATCATATGATCTCCTACAATTCTTTCAAAAGGAAAGGGTCAAATTCGACCTGGTACTTATGGGAAAAAAAAAAAAAAAACTGAGAGTTCTCTATTTATCCGTTCGAGATATTGTATGGGAGAGTCGAGGAGCGAAGATGGCGGACTGAAACTTACTAATAAGTGAACATAAAGTGATACGTGTGTGTATAAGAAGTGTATGTTAAACAGTGATGTTTATGGACGTTGTAAAAATAGTGTTGAATGTATTGTAAAGTAATGGTAATATAATAAATTGAACTATCTACGTAGTTCTTGCAGACTTTCCATTGTGCTGTACAATAAATATCCAAAGAATACAATCCCAATTATCTAACCTTTTGCTTTATTTTTTGTCTCTGTCTGGTTATATTTTAATCGGGTAATGTAAAACACATCGTCTCTTTTATCTTCCTGTTGGCTCCGGTAAGAATTTTCAGTAGAATATGCTGTGAGGAGTAAAACTGTAAATGTTTTATTTTAAATTAGGCTAGTTTTGAATATCTATGAGGGTGGGAGCGAATACTTTCTGGACAGTTTAACATTTTCGTCACCAGGTGCGCTGCTAAATGCATGGAGTAATTACTCTTTTCGATACTTGGTGCGCTGCTATTTGTAATAACGCCTCTCCCAAAAATAGATGGCAGCAAGATCAATTTCTATAACAGCGCCTCTAGTATGTGTTACGGGAAACTCATTAAGTTTCGCATCCTATTATATATTTATCCATGAAACTGCTCTCTATCACGGCATACTAAATACTACTGCCGACTACTCAGAGCGGAAATACAAACAGCAATACTTAACCTCAAAAGTAAGATAAGCTGAAATGTTACATTAACAGAATAAAAAACTAAAGGTTTTTACAGACATTTATTTATTGCTTTAAGTTACAGTTACTGAAAACACAATTTTCAAAGTTAAATTTTGTTGGCATTTCTTGATTTTCTGTGATTGACACTGAATTATTGTACGAGGCGTTTTATCAGATAAGGCCACTGACTGCTGGATTGCATCTTATGGCTGCTTAATAAAACTACAGTACTGTAATAATGTTTAGCAAATAGTGCTGTCACTTCAGACCAATATATTGTAGTTTTGTTAATTCGGCCACAGAAGACGGTGATATTATGTTAGTCATACAGAGAATGAAATTCATGACCGTAAAAAATGCTGCTTGAAAGTAACATCACAGTCTAGTAAATACAGTCGCGAAGCTCAATACGTAGTAAATATGCAAACATTAGGTAGTTGCTCACCACTAGGATCGCTAATATCGCCTCATTACAGGCAATGCAAAATAGTACCGTCACAGTCTATTGTTTCTAGCACCCTCAAAACTCAAGCTTCGTGACTATATATAGTAGAATGTGATAACATCATATAAGCAAATACCTTACTATAATAATACCGGATAGCTGTATACTAGCAGCATTGACGTGAGTGTGAAATATCGCGGACTTAACATCTAGCGGAGCGGTGTGCAGTTACGTCCACAAATACTTAATATTAACATAGCGGAAATCGGACTATTGTTTAAAATGTGAGGTACTACAATAATGTGGAATAATATACGAGACACTTAAGATATGTTGAATAGTATCGTATTTAATGTAACATTATTTTATATCAAAACTGCATATTATGATAAATATTGCATGCTTCATATTATTTTCCGTAATTAATTGTTGCGTATTTTTTCTTTGCTTTAGTGAGACAAAATTAATTCTGGCATTAGGAATGAATTTACAATAATGCTTTATATACCCACTGCTGACGACTGCAAAGATAAAAATGGTAGTATTCTGATGCTTGTAATTATTAGTAAAGGCATGTGGACAACAATACAACTTAATTTGCTAAAACCTTAAAATTTCCAATATATTTTAACTTCTATTCATTTATTAGGCCTAAATAAAAAAGCTAATTTTTATTTTTCTATCGACACAGAGACAAAGGTATTAGACCTAATAAAGAATTTTGTTGACTCACGTTTTATGAACTCTCGGAAATCGAAAGTACGATTTCGAGCAATTTGTAATGCTGTAATTGTAGCAATTATAAACAGCACATATACACCCTGACATTTTAACACAGCACTAATTAATAAAACTGTTAACTAGCCCAGCAACAATATACACTGCAGTTGATTACAGCTTGTTTCGCGAGTATTACCACACCGGCCGCCTAGGTAGCAGCACCAGCGTCGTTCGCGCGCAGAACTACTAGCTGTCCGATATTATTATACAGGGACATCACTTTACTTTTACCAACATTTTTAACATTAACCTGGTTATACTCGGAAGCACTGTTAACCCCTTCCACTACAAGAGTTTGGTGTTACTAGTGCAATACGTAAACAAATCATTTTACTAGCTATAGGAGGAGAGAAAAGTAGTGTATCCATTTATGTTGCGGGGAAATACGATATTACGATTTTCAGTTTGTTTATTACTTTCACGGTATTTTAACAAAATACAGTAGAGTAGTAACAGTTTTTTTTTTTCACAAACTCAACTCTTCAGGCGGTTGTATTCATCATATAATGGCTACTTTATTCAGCATATTACCGTACTTTCGGTAATTTAATCTTCACTTCTGCTCAGTCCACACAGATAAAGTTATTCAGTCATGCTACACACCGTACCTGTGCGAAACAAGCAGGGCCAGGTGCTTATGGAGATCGCGAAAATCACGACATAATAGATATACAATAGAGAGTTACTAATCTTTACGAATTAAGTGATTCTGATTAATAATATACCGATGAAACAATCGTGATAAATCGCGAAATAGAGTTCTAATAGCGAAATATGAACACAATAGCGAATTATTACTATTGGGTCGTTTTATAGCGAATTTCATATTCTGAATTCTTTTTTGGACTTTCTTTTTTCCTTTGAATTTGTTATACATTCAAGTAGGCTACAATACATGGTATTTTCATTTATTTTATTGGGTTATTTTACGACGCTGTATCAACATCTAGGTTATTTAGCGTCTGAATGAAATGAAGGTGATAATGCCGGTGAAATGAGTCCGGGGTCCAGCACCGAAAGTTACCCAGCATTTGCTCGTATTGGGTTGAGGGAAAACCGCGGAAAAAACCTCAACCAGATAACTTGTCCCAACCGGGATTCGAACCCGGGCCACCTGGTTTCGCAGCCAGACGCGCTAACCGTTACTCCACAGGTGTGGACTTACATGGTATTCCAGGTGTTCTGATTACATTAGTGAACTCAAAAGACGGAGAATTCAAATTTTCACTAATAATTTGAAAGTGATACCAACTATAACCCTAATATACCTCAGGGTGAAATAGGGTTTATTAAATTGGATAAAAAAAAGTGTTAATTTAAGGGCTGCAAGTTTTTTTTTTTTTTTGTTTTTAATTAATGTGTGTTAAATACAGTCTCAATCCAACAAATATTGTCTATTGGCCATACCGCACCTTTACCAGAATCCAACGAACCTTTAATGTTAATTATTTGGAAAGTAACATTCATACTGAGTTAATACTCCAATTCCAAAATAATTGTATTTTCCAAAATTTCCATTAATACCCGCCAAGAGTACAAATCAATCTCCAACAATCTCCTCCGACACCAATATTAAAAAACACAAATGATGTAATTAATCTCCATAAATACCTGCCCTGGATATAAATTTCAATAATATAGGCTCTTTCTTCTATAGAAAACGCAACCATATTTCTGAAACACACTATACTCTGTACTGTTTACTTCACTGCTAGCAGACTCCGAATGCAACAGCGGCCGTAAGTTTGTGTGGCTGAGGGGTGCAAGAACATTACTGCAAGGGATGGGAGTCAAGTACATTCAGAAACTCAGGTACAATAAAAATGGAAGTAAAAATAAAGTGATGTCCCGGTAGTAAGGTATTTGATATAAGTAGCAAAATTTGATTTGTTATATTGAATTATTTCAACGTTACAATTGCTTGTTTGTTAAAATGTGTATATGATAACGTTATGCAATTTGTGTTCTTTTGTTTTGTATGTTTTTGGAAAATTTAATTTCAATTAATGCTTCGCCATAATGTTGTAACTAAAACCTTGTACATCCCTCGTGTTTATCGTACGGCTCGTCCTCCCCCACATGTTACCTGCACTTTACGTTTTCACTGTGCCTAAATGAGACGCTTTATTGTACTGATGTGTCTTCAGGTTCGTATGCAAAATGAAGGACGTCGCTGAAGGAATCTCTGTTCATTCAAAGTTTAATGGCTGCGGGTTTTGTATTGTTCACTGCATTGTAATAGTTGCTTAGACACAGCACGCCAATTTTCTGTTTAAAAAGTAAACCTTTCATATGGAGTTCAGTTGTGATCTAGCAAAGGTACTGTGAAGATGTAAAGGGTGCGTCAGAAAGAACAGATGGATTTCAAACTATCGATACGCAACGAGGAGAGAGATATAGTGAGGGGGACCACGACTGTTGGGTCAGCCATAGAATGCAGTTTCAGTTGAGAATATGGTGTTGGTCTGGTGTACAACGTGCTTTCATCGTAGAGACATTTTTGAAAAATGAAGAGTCTGTGATCGCCACTCAGGACTCATTTCGACATCGGATGTCACGCTAGGATTCCAACTCGGAATACAATTTTGCGGTGGGTGGCTTCATTTCGTATCACAGGTTCAACATTAAAGAAGAAATCACCTGGACGAAATTCTATTGCACTGAGATTGTCCGAGGCTACGGTAAGATCTCGCGCCCTGCGACTTCTTTCTTTGGGACCATTTGAAGGCGTAAGTTTGTAAACATCGATCACATACACTGGACGAACTGAAGACAGCGATTCGTGAAGAAATCGTGGCAATTGCACCAGCTATGACTGTGAAAGTGATGGCGAACATCAGAAAACGCCTCGATGCCTACATTGAAAGCCAAGGACATCATATGGATAATGTTGTTTTACATAAATAAACTGCATGTATTGGTGAATATGTTGATAACAATAAATTTTTGATTTGATGAATCTTTACAATTTTCTTGCCATGTGAAATCCATCCGTTCTTTCTGACGCACCCTGTATTAAAATATCGCCAATAAATTTTTCTGTCTCCTGAAACATGAATTGTACTAGGTTTGTTGGTTACATCCTTATTCCGGAGAAGTCTTCAATACTGTTCTTCATTTATCCTGATTTTTAAATGTAAACAAATACTAACAAACAACTCCTAGTTTAAACTTACAAAATACAATGTTCAATTATATATTTTATGCTCGACCATGCCGAAATGCAGTAATTATACACCTGGTAGCAGCCCTTTAATGGACCTCATTAAAGTACACCTATTCATTAAAGTTCAGGTATTCCACCAATCAGAAAACGCCATTGTAGCAATATGAAAGCGCAAGTATTGATTATTCTCGGATATGCAATCGAAAGACAACTAGCGAAACGTCACGGAGGCTGGAAATCCAATACTGTCGCAGAAAGTTATGTTCTGTTACTATAATAATTAGCGTTAGTTGTAAATAATATTCAAATAAATTCAATTTGTCATCTCGTTTTTCAGTGTCTAAATCAATTTCAAGGTTATATCAAGATTAATGTTCATTTTACTCTCTAGATTATATCAAGGTTAACGACATTTGTTCCTCGGAAAAAATCAATACTTTCGCGTCTGCGCACATCTCACAATTTACGAGATATTGCACAAGGTCAGTTCCGCTCCTCAGTCAGATAAGAATAACATGAATACTTATGAATAATTTCAAGTTATAAATATGGTCGAGCATAAAAAGTCGTATGAAACTTATAGATAAACACAATATAATATTTGTTACTCAGTCAAATGACAAATCAATGTAAAATAATGACTTATATTAGGGCCTATATGGTCATTAAGTTTTATATACATGAGCTACAAATTGCAAACGTTTTCGCCCATTCAGGCATCTTCAGGCACAATTATACAATATCTCAATATCAAACTATGTAGCTATTATATTGGTGGTAGATAAACTGTTTAAGATTAATGATGTACAAAACATCTCCATAATTAAAATGTAATATTACAAGTCATAAATTAAAATAATGTTAAAAACCACGTAGTGTTGTAATTAAACTTCATAATATTCTGTGGAACTCTTGTTCAGTAGAGTCCAATGAGTGATGAATTATGTCTGAAATATATAAATAAATACGAAATAGAAATAGGAAATTATCAAACGTAAAAGTGTAATCGGAATTGGATTGGATAAGTAAAAGTACTCACGTCGTTTGAACGTGGCAACTGTATAGATCACTATAAAACAATATGTTAAAAACCACGTAGTGTTGTAATTAAACTTCATAATATTCATTGAAACTCTTGTTCAGTAGAGTCCAATGAGTGATGAATTATGTCTGAAATATATAAATAAATATGAAATAGAAATAGGAAATTATCAAACGTAAAAGTGTAATCGGAATTGGATTGGATAAGTAAAAGTACTCACGTCGTTTGAACGTGGCAACTGTATAGATCACTATAAAACAATATGTTAAAAACCACGTAGTGTTGTAATTAAACTTCATAATATTCATTGAAACTCTTGTTCAGTAGAGTCCAATGAGTGATGAATTATGTCTGAAATATATAAATAAATATGAAATAGAAATAGGAAATTATCAAACGTAAAAGTGTAATCGGATTGGATAATTAAAAGTACTCACGTCGTTTGAACGTGGCAACTGTATAGATCACTATAAAACTACCACCAATATAATAGCTACATAGTTTGATATTGAGATATTGTATAATTGTGCCTGAAGATGCCTGAATGGGCGAAAACGTTTGCAATTTGTAGCTCATGTATATAAAACTTAATGACCATATAATATGTCATTATTTTACATTGATTTGTCATTTGACTGAGTAACAAATATTATATTGTGTTTATCTATATTAATCGACAATCTGAATATTTCCAACATGCTTTCTAACGTATGAAACTTGCCTATAATGGTAATTAAGACGCTCGTATGAAAATTATTAAACTCGCTTGCGCTCGTTTCATAACATACTCGCCTCTTAATTACTACCACTATAGGCTCGTTGCATAATGTACTATTATGATGCTGTTAAAGCCATCGAGAGTTGACGCTAATGAATGTGAAATATTTCCTTGCAGAGAACGCACATATACATGTCAATTTTGAAGCGAAACCCGAAATAAAGAAAGGAAACGAACACTGGAACGTTTTTAGATTTGACTTGACCATCTCGAACATCACCAAGCTGGAAACAGAGTTCGAGAATCTCTTCAATGGAAACCAGGAGCTTGGTGAGTATTACGTGCCGCTACCAACATCAAGTTGGTTACTGTGTCATTTTTACTACTTGTAGGGCAGGTTGACTCAAAATGACATACCCTAACTTTAAGCAGTGATATTTTCAGTCCATAGAATTGATGGGAAAAGGGCATCGTCATCTATGTAATTGTCTGTTACATAGTCAAAGAATGCTCTTACTTTTTCGCAATTAGGCATCTGCGAAATGAAACGATCGATGAGGGAATCGGAATATTTAATTCCAGCAGCTCCTTTTTGGAGCGGAGGAAATCGATATATTTACAACTAGCCGTACCCGTGCGCTCCGCTGCACCCGTTAGAAATACATATAAAGTAATTACATAATTAAAATAGGCCATTTGATCCAGGGAACATTCGTGTTTGATAGAAGGATAAATCGTTTAATATGTTACTTAATTTAAATTGCATTTAAAATATTAAAATGCGATCATTTTGATCCAGAGACCACTCATTTGGTGCAATGACAATTCCTTTAACATGTTTCTTAATTGTTATTACCAATTATTATTGGAAAAGCGAAAATTAACAGAAAAATATTGGCTACAGATTTATTATTATATTATATTATATTATATTATATTATATTATATTATATTATATTATATTATATTATATTATATTATATTATATTATATTATATTATATTACGTAAAAAGTGTGTTGATAACGGATGTACTCGAATTAGAAAGTTTTCTATTTGTTGTGGGAGCTCTTGAATCTCAGGAGGAACAGCTTTTACAACAGCGCAACATAATCTGCTTGGCTCATTACCCAATTTTTTTGCATTGCATTTATTGCATATATATTTTATGTATTTCAACACGATTCAATTGAGCATAGTTAAAATTTGAATTATACAATAATGGATTACTAAGCTAACGTACTATTACTGCATACGAAATCAATACACTCTCGTTGTTCGTTAATTCTCTGAGATAAAAATGAATATTTTCATAAACATTATTTTAAGAAATACAGGAAATGAATATACAGAAATTCAAATTCACGCCCATGGACCATTATTATGAAATTAGTTTACAATGTTATACTTATCGCATGAGCTAATATATGAAGAAATAGTAAAATAAAAACTGTTAAGAACTTAGTGAAAAAAAAAAAGAATAACCTATCAAGTTTTCTGTGCATAAAAAGCTATTTTAATCTTACCTGTCCTCAATTCACTCACAAGTTACTGTAATAACATTATAGCATTATGTCCATCTAGAGAAACTACACTTTCCATTGATGAAATAATAATTATTTATACAAATCGGTTAATTTAGTTTCATACAAACACAGAAACATTGTCTGTAGCCTATGTTTCATAGCTTTCGATTGTTGTGTCCAAGGCCCCTTGTAGACGAAGTCATTTGTTTTTTATATATCAATACACCGCCTTAGATGGCAGTTATTTTAATTTTAAAACTCATTTATCTCATTAAATATCAGTCCTATCAAAATTTTTCAGAGAATAAAACTTATCGGAAATGATTTTTAAAGAAAGTTTTGTTATGTAACATTTTTCACAAAAATCAATAATAAGCGATATATTTCGATTTATTTAATTCAGACCCCCTTATAACCCCCCTTTAAAATAATGTATCTTGAATGCCATATAGCCTAAAATCTAAGTTACAACGAACTTAATTTATATTCCAATTTTCATCGAAATCGGTTCAGCCATTATCGCGTGAAAAGGTAACAAACATACAGACAGACAGACATACAAAAAAAATGTCAAAAAAGCGATTTTCGGTTTCAGGGTGGTTAATTATATATGTTAGGACCAATTATTTTTGGAAAATCGAAAATTACCAGAAAAATTTCGGCTACAGATTCATTATTAGTATATAGATTACTGCTTCGGAGGGAATCGGGAAGAAAAAATAACCGTGGGAGGGAGTCGGTAGCCACCCGTGGCACTTCTTTGACAAGGGCGCCCACATGGGATAGCCAATGGCAGCAATTGCTACCGCTACCACTGAGATTTTTATTTTTAGGCATTTTCTTTATTTTTCTCTACGTGCACGATACACGTTTTCTCAAACCCTCGGTAAACAATTCAACAAAAAAACGAGTGCTTAAGCTATGAATGCGTGCGCAAGGTAATTTAGATTTCAGAACTGGCTATTTTTTCATGTTCAGTTTTCTCTCTCCTCGTCCATCCATTTCCTATAATTTTCTAACCATCTTGCTACCACTGAGATTAAATCCTATGGACGCCCTTGTTCTCTGAGGACACTTTCACGAAGATGGAAGAAAGGATATTGGCAAAAATTAAATTTTCCGAACTCATGTGTGCCATGGATGGAAAGCATTGTGTGCTTCAGGTAAACAAACCTTAATAGAGTGAACCAGTGGCGGCTCGTGATAAACTGTTATGTGTGTTCACAATTTTGTGGTTCCAAAATCGAAGAGAATTTGAAATCGTACGTTTAGTCTAATATGAAATGTCATGATTCCAATGTTTCACTATCGAAAAAAACCGTATATAAATTCAAAACAACATATAACAATAATAATAATAATAATAATAATAATAATAATAATAATAATAATAATAATAATAATAATGAAACTCAGTCTTTTTATTTCCAATTTTTCTTGGTAAGCCAGTTTACCCAGTTCTTTACTGTTCAAAATTACTTGAATAGAGTTCATTGTTTACGTTTGTTAAAAATGAATACATACCACATTCTCGTTATTTACAAACGCGTGTGTTCAGTAATATATTTTGATTCACAACACACTGATACACTATAGCCTATACCAGTACTGTAATCCCACTCGCATAGATTACTATAAATACATGCCAGTAAATATTATTCTTAAATATTATACACTGCCATACAGATACTTAAATTCATACCACCACCACAGTCAGCCAGAACGTGTTTGAAAGCCAAACTATGCTATTATGCCGACACTGAAGTATAGTAATTCACAAACTACACTATCGTAGCAGCACTGTACACACATCCAAGTAAGTAAACGTTCCTACAGTCAGATGCTGACGTCTACAGGCTATTAAATTTCCTCCTCGAGATATATAGGCATCGATGGACCTGACATCTGTAGGATAGATACTCATCATGTTCACTTAACGCTTTGTGCTCTTGACGAGTCATAAGCGGCCAGCTAAAGACAATTTTCTCCCGCGCATGCGTGAAATTCCTGTAACCATCTCGAAAAGAGCACGGCTTGTACGTGAACGGATGTTGCCAAGTTTACATAAGAAGTTTATGCAAGATGCGGGAAGTCTAAAATACTCGATTCTGATATTATACATCCCCACTACGTCAATACGGTATTAAATAATAAAATTAGTCGTGCATTAATGGAAACAAGGTGTTCACGTTCTCTTGTGCTCATATTGACGCACCGCCACTGGAGTGAACCGTAAATAATGTCATTAATTTCAGCTCATGCACTCACAGAAACAATTTCACTTCTCTCGGCACTGACTTTCCTTCCCGCTAATCTGGTTAAATCACTTGAATTTTTTCTCGTGTCAATGAACTTCATTGTCATTGATGATATAGCCACGGCACAGGACAGATCTTGCCTCCTCTACTTGAGTCTATTTATTGCCCCCATTGGACGAGTCTGAAGTTTCTACTAACTTACATGTTTACGTAACTCTGTGTGTTACAGCGAAACCCACGATAGCCGCTCTGAACGACGATTGGAGTCTTCTGTGGGACGAAGTGAGACCAGCAATGGAAATCGCGTTCGGCACAGTTCTCAAGAACGTAGCGAACGTCATTTTTAGTTCCGTTGCTGAGAAAGATATGCTGCCATTGTAATAATCGGCGCAATATTTTTGTAGTAACTTGAAACAACATTAAACAATCACCATCGTTACTACCAATATAGGCTAATTTTCTGCCAAGATTTGCAACCTTTAATTTCCTCAATCCTTGTTAGGTTAATGGACTTGCATTATAAATTCAAAACTCTTAGCTATATACCTAGCAAAATTCAAAACTCCGTAGCTATGTACCTAGCAAAATTAAAAACTCCGTAGCTATGTACCTAGCAAAATTCAAAACTCCGTAGCTATGTACCCAGCAAAATTCAAAACTCCGTAGCTATGTACCTGGCAAAATTCAAAACTCCGTAGCTATGTACCTAGAAAAATTCAAAACTCCGTAGCTATGTACCTAGCAAAATTCAAAACTCCGTAGCTATGTACCTGGCAAAATTCAAAACTCCGTAGCTATGTACCTGGCAAAATTCAAAACTCCGTAGCTAAGTACCCAGCAAAATTCAAAACTCCGTAGCTATGTACCTAGCAAAATTCAAAACTCCGTAGCTATGTACCTAGCAAAATTCAAAACTCCGTAGCTATGTACCCAGCAAAATTAAAAACTCCGTAGCTATGTACCTAGCAAAATTCAAAATTCCGTAGCTATGTACCTAGCAAAATTCAAAACTCCGTAGCTATGTACCTAGCAAAATTCAAAACTCCGTAGCTATGTACCCAGCAAAATTCAAAACTCCGTAGCTATGTACCTGGCAAAATTCAAAACTCCGTACCTATGTACCCAGCAAAATTCAAAACTCCTTAGCTATGTACCTAGCAAAATTCAAATCTCCCTAGCTATGTACCTAGCAAAATTCAAAACTCCGTAGCTATGTACCTAGCAAAATTCAAAACTCCGTAGCTATGTACCTAGCAAAATTCAAAACTCCGTAGCTATGTACCCAGAAAAATTCAAAACTCCTTAGCCATGTACCTAGCAAAATTCAAAACTCCGTAGATATGTACCTAGCAAAATTCGAAACTCCGTAGCTATGTACCCAGCAAAATTCAAAACTCCGTACCTATGTACCCAGCAAAATTCAAAACTCCGTTGCTATGTACCTGGCAAAATTCAAAACTCCGTAGTTATGTACCTAGCAAAATTCAAAACTCCGTACCTATGTACCCAGCAGAATTCAAAACTCCGTAGCTATGTACCTAGCAAAATTCAAAACTCCGTAGCTATGTACCTAGCAAAATTCAAAACTCCGTAGCTATGTACCTAGCAAAACTCAAAACTCCGTAGCTATGTACCTAGCAAAATTCAAAATTCCGTAGCTATGTACCCAGCAAAATTCAAAACTCCGTAGCTATGTACCCAGAAAAATTCAAAACTCCGTAGCTATGTACCTAGCAAAATTCAAAATTCCGTAGCTATGTACCTAGCAAAATTCAAAACTCCGTAGCAATGTACCTAGCAAAATTCAAAACTCCGTAGCTATGTACCCAGCAAAATTCAAAACTCCGTAGCTATGTACCTGGCAAAATTCAAAACTCCGTACCTATGTACCCAACAAAATTCAAAACTCCGTAGCTATGTACCTAGCAAAATTCAAAACTCCGTAGCTATGTACCTAGCAAAATTCAAAACTCCGTAGCTATGTACCTAGCAAAATTCAAAACTCCGTAGCTATGTACCTAGCAAAATTCAAAACTCCGTAGCTATGTACCTAGCAACATTCAATACTCCGTAGCTATGTACCTAGCAAAATTCAAAACTCCGTAGCTGTGTACCTAGCAAAATTCAAAACTCCGTATCTATGTACCCAGCAAAATTCAAAACTCCGTAGCTATGTACCTGGCAACATTCAAAACTCCGTAGCTATGTACCTAGCAAAATTCAATACTCCGTAGCTATGTACCTAGAAAATTCAAAACTTCGTACCTATGTAAACAGCAAAATTCAAAACTCCGTAGCTATGTACCTAGCAAAATTCAAAACTCCGTAGCTATGTACCTGGCAAAATTCAAAACTCCGTAGCTATGTACCTAGAAAAATTCAAAACTCCGTAGCTATGTACCCAGCAAAATTCAAAACTCCGTAGCTATGTACCTAGCAAAATTCAAAACTCCGTAGCTATGTACCTGGCAAAATTCAAAACTCCGTAGCTATGTACCTAGAAAAATTCAAAACTCCGTAGATATGTACCTAGCAAAATTCAAAACTCCGTAGCTATGTACCCAGCAAAATTCAAAACTCCTTAGCTATGTACCTAGCAAAATTCAAAACTCCGTAGCTATGTACCTGGCAAAATTCAAAACTCCGTAGCTATGTACCTAGCAAAATTCAAAACTCCGTAGCTATGTACCTAGCAAAATTCAAAACTCCGTACCTATGTACCCAGCAAAATTCAAAACTCCGTAGCTATGTACCTGGCAAAATTCAAAACTCCGTAGCTATGTACCCAGCAAAATTCAAAACTCCGTAGCTATGTACCTAGCAAAATTCAAAACTCCGTAGCTATGTACCTAGCAAAATTCAAAACTCCGTACCTATGTACCCAGCAAAATTCAAAACTCCTTAGCTATGTACCTAGCAAAATTCAAAACTCCGTAGCTATGTACCTAGCAAAATTCAAAACTCCGTAGCTATGTACCTAGCAAAATTCAAAACTCCGTAGCTATGTACCTAGCAAAATTCAAAACTCCGTAGCTATGTACCCAGCAAAATTCAAAACTCCTTAGCTATGTACCTAGCAAAATTCAAAACTCCGTAGCTATGTACCTAGCAAAATTCGAAACTCCGTAGCTATGTACCTAGCAAATTTCAAAACTCCGTACCTATGTACCCAGCAAAATTCAAAACTCCGTAGCTATGTACCTAGCAAAATTCAAAACTCCGTATCTATGTACCCAGCAGAATTCAAAACTCCGTAGCTATGTACCTGGCAAAATTCAAAACTCCGTAGATATGTACCTAGAAAAATTCAAAACTCCGTAGCTATGTACCTAGCAAAATTCAAAACTCCGTAGCTATGTACCCAGCAAAATTCAAAACTCCTTAGCTATGTACTTAGCAAAATTCAAAACTCCGTAGCTATGTACCTAGCAAAATTCAAAACTCCGTAGCTATGTACCTGGCAAAATTCAAAACTCCGTAGCTATGTACCTAGCAAAATTCAAAACTCCGTAGCTATGTACCTAGCAAAATTCAAAACTCCGTACCTATGTACCCAGCAAAATTCAAAACTCCGTAGCTATGTACCTGGCAAAATTCAAAACTCCGTAGCTATGTACCCAGCAAAATTCAAAACTCCGTAGCTATGTACCTAGCAAAATTCAAAACTCCGTAGCTATGTACCTAGCAAAATTCAAAACTCCGTACCTATGTACCCAGCAAAATTCAAAACTCCTTAGCTATGTACCTAGCAAAATTCAAAACTCCGTAGCTATGTACCTAGCAAAATTCAAAACTCCGTAGCTATGTACCTAGCAAAATTCAAAACTCCGTAGCTATGTACCTAGCAAAATTCAAAACTCCGTAGCTATGTACCTAGCAAAATTCAAAACTCCGTAGCTATGTACCCAGCAAAATTCAAAACTCCTTAGCTATGTACCTAGCAAAATTCAAAACTCCGTAGCTATGTACCTAGCAAAATTCGAAACTCCGTAGCTATGTACCTAGCAAAATTCAAAACTCCGTACCCATGTACCCAGCAAAATTCAAAACTCCGTAGCTATGTAGCTGGCAAAATTCAAAACTCCGTAGCTATGTACCTAGCAAAATTCAAAACTCCGTATCTATGTACCCAGCAGAATTCAAAACTCCGTAGCTATATACCTAGCAAAATTCAAAACTCCGTAGCTATGTACCTAGCAAAATTCAAAACTCCGTAGCTATGTACCTAGCAAAATTCAAAACTCCGTAGCTATGTACCTAGCAAAATTCAAAATTCCGTAGCTATGTACCCAGCAAAATTCAAAACTCCGTAGCTATGTACCCAGCAAAATTCAAAACTCCGTAGCTATGTACCTAGCAAAATTAAAAATTCCGTAGCTATGTACCTAGCAAAATTCAAAACTCCGTAGCTATGTACCTAGCAACATTCAAAACTCCGTAGCTATGTACCCAGCAAAATTCAAAACTGCGTAGCTATGTACCTGGCAAAATTCAAAACTCCGTACCTATGTACCCAACAAAATTCAAAACTCCGTAGCTATGTACCTAGCAAAATTCAAAACTCCGTAGCTATGTACCCAGCAAAATTCAAAACTCCGTAGCTATGTACCTAGCAAAATTCAAAATTCCGTAGGTATGTACCTAGCAAAATTCAAAACTCCGTAGCTATGTACCTAGCAACATTCAAAACTCCGTAGCTATGTACCTAGCAAAATTCAAAACTCCGTAGCTGTGTACCTAGCAAAATTCAAAACTCCCTATCTATGTACCCAGCAAAATTCAAAACTCCGTAGCTATGTACCTGGCAACATTCAAAACTCCGTAGCTATGTACCTAGCAAAATTCAATACTCCGTAGCTATGTACCTAGAAAATTCAAAACTTCGTACCTATGTAACCAGCAAAATTCAAAACTCCGTAGCTATGTACCTAGCAAAATTCAAAACTCCGTAGCTATGTACCTGGCAAAATTCAAAACTCCGTAGCTATGTACCTAGAAAAATTCAAAACTCCGTAGCTATGTACCCAGAAAAATTCAAAACTCCGTAGCTATGTACCTAGCAAAATTCAAAAATTCCGTAGCTATGTACCTGGCAAAATTCAAAACTCCGTAGCTATGTACCTAGAAAAATTCAAAACTCCGTAGCTATGTACCTAGCAAAATTCAAAACTCCGTAGCTATGTACCCAGCAAAATTCAAAACTCCTTAGCTATGTACCTAGCAAAATTCAAAACTCCGTAGCTATGTACCTAGCAAAATTCAAAACTCCGTAGCTATGTACCTGGCAAAATTCAAAACTCCTTAGCTATGTACCGAGCAAAATTCAAAACTCCGTAGCTATGTACCTAGCAAAATTCAAAACTCCGTACCTATGTACCCAGCAAAATTCAAAACTCCGTAGCTATGTACCTGGCAAAATTCAAAACTCCGTAGCTATGTACCCAGCGAAATTCAAAACTCCGTAGCTATGTACCTAGCAAAATTCAAAACTCCGTAGCTATGTACCTAGCAAAATTCAAAACTCCGTACCTATGTACCTAGCAAAATTCAAAACTCCGTAGCTATGTACCTAGCAAAATTCAAAACTCCGTAGCTATGTACCCAGCAAAATTCAAAACTCCTTAGCCAGGTACCTAGCAAAATTCAAAACTCCGTAGCTATGTACCTAGCAAAAGTCGAAACTCCGTAACTATGTACCCAGCAAAATTCAAAACTCCGTACCTATGTACCCAGCAAAATTCAAAACTCCGTAGCTATGTACCTGGCAAAATTCAAAACTCCGTAGTTATGTAGCTAGCAAAATTCAAAACTCCGTACCTATGTACCCAGCAGAATTCAAAACTCCGTAGCTATGTACCTAGCAAAATTCAAAACTCCGTAGCTATGTACCTAGCAAAATTCAAAACTCCGTAGCTATGTACCTAGCAAAATTCAAAACTCCGTAGCTATGTACCTAGCAAAATTCAAAATTCCGTAGCTATGTACCCAGCAAAATTCAAAACTCCGTAGCTATGTACCCAGAAAAATTCAAAACTCCGTAGCTATGTACCTAGGAAAATTCAAAATTCCGTAGCTATGTACCTAGCAAAATTCAAAACTCCGTAGCTATGTACCTAGCAAAATTCAAAACTCCGTAGCTATGTACCCAGCAAAATTCAAAACTCCGTAGCTATGTACCAGGCAAAATTCAAAACTCCGTACCTATGTACCCAACAAAATTCAAAACTCCGTAGCTATGTACCTAGCAAAATTCAAAACTCCGTAGCTATGTACCTAGCAAAATTCAAAACTCCGTAGCTATGTACCTAGCAAAATTCAAAACTCCGTAGCTATGTACCTAGCAAAATTCAAAACTCCGTAGCTATGTACCTAGCAACATTCAAAACCCCGTAGCTATGTACCTAGCAAAATTCAAAACTCCGTAGCTGTGTACCTAGCAAAATTCAAAACTCCGTATCTATGTACCCAGCAAAATTCAAAACACCGTAGCTATGTACCTGGCAACATTCAAAACTCCGTTGCTATGTACCTAGTAAAATTCAATACTCCGTAGCTATGTACCTAGAAAATTCAAAACTTCGTACCTATGTAAACAGCAAAATTCAAAACTCCGTAGCTATGTACCTAGCTAAATTCAAAACTCCGTAGCTATGTACCTGGCAAAATTCAAAACTCCGTAGCTATGTACCTAGAAAAATAAAAAACTCCGTAGCTATGTACCCAGCAAAATTCAAAACTCCGTAGCTATGTACCTAGCAAAATTCAAAACTCCGTAGCTATGTACCTGGCAAAATTCAAAACTCCGTAGCTATGTACCTAGAAAAATTCAAAACTCCGTAGCTATGTACCTAGCAAAATTCAAAACTCCTTAGCTATGTACCCAGCAAAATTCAAAACTCCTTAGCTATGTACCTAGCAAAATTCAAAACTCCGTAGCTATGTACCTAGCAAAATTCAAAACTCCGTAGCTATGTACCTGGCAAAATTCAAAACTCCGTAGCTATGTACCTAGCAAAATTCAAAACTCCGTAGCTATGTACCTAGCAAAATTCAAAACTCCGTACCTATGTACCCAGCAAAATTCAAAACTCCGTAGCTATGTACCCAGCAAAATTCAAAACTCCGTAGCTATGTACCTAGCAAAATTCAAAACTCCGTAGCTATGTACCTAGCAAAATTCAAAACTCTGTAGCTATATACCTAGCAAAATTCAAAACTCCGTACCTATGTACCCAGCAATATTCAAAACTCCTTAGCTATGTATCTAGCAAAATTCAAAACTCCGTAGCTATGTGCCTAGCAAAATTCAAAACTCCGTAGCTATGTACCTAGCAAAATTCAAAACTCCGTAGCTATGTAGCTAGCAAAATTCAAAACTCCGTAGCTATGTACCCAGCAAAATTCAAAACTCCTTAGCTATGTACCTAGCAAAATTCAAAACTCCGTAGCTACGTACCTAGCAAAATTCGAAACTCCGTAGCTATGTACCTAGCAAAATTCAAAACTCCGTACCTATGTACCCAGCAAAATTCAAAACTCCGTAGCTATGTACCTGGCAAAATTCAAAACTCCGTAGTTATGTACCTAGCAAAATTCAAAACTCCGTACCTATGTACCCAGAAGAATTCAAAACTCCGTAGCTATGTACCTAGCAAAATTCAAAACTCCGTAGCTATGTACCTAGCAAATTCAAAACTCCGTAGCTATGTACCTAGCAAAATTCAAAACTCCGTAGCTATGTACCTAGCAAAATTCAAAATTCCGTAGCTATGTACCCAGCAAAATTCAAAACTCCGTAGCTATGTACCCAGCAAAATTCAAAACTCCGTAGCTATGTACCTAGCAAAATTAAAATTCCGTAGCTATGTACCTAGCAAAATTCAAAACTCCGTAGCTATGTACCTAGCAAAATTCAAAACTCCGTAGCTATGTACCCAGCAAAATTCAAAACTCCGTAGCTATGTACCTGGCAAAATTCAAAACTCCGTACCTATGTACCCAACAAAATTCAAAACTCCGTTGCTATGTACCTAGCAAAATTCAAAACTCCGTAGCTATGTACCCAGCAAAATTCAAAACTCCGTAGCTATATACCTAGCAAAATTCAAAACTCCGTAGCTATGTACCTAGCAAAATTCAAAACTCCGTAGCTATGTACCTAGCAACATTCAAAACTCCGTAGCTATGTACCTAGCAAAATTCAAAACTCCGTAGCTGTGTACCTAGCAAAATTCAAAACTCCGTATCTATGTACCCAGCAAAATTCAAAACTCCGTAGCTATGTACCTGGCAACATTCAAAACTCCGTAGCTGTGTACCTAGCAAAATTCAAAACTCCGTAGCTATGTACCTAGAAAATTCAAAACTTCGTACCTATGTAACCAGCAAAATTCAAAACTCCGTAGCTATGTACCTAGCAAAATTCAAAACTCCGTAGCTATGTACCTGGCAAAATTCAAAACTCCGCAGCTATGTACCAAGAAAAATTCAAAACTCCGTAGCTATGTACCCAGCAATATTCAAAACTCCGTAGCTATGTACCTAGCAAAATTCAAAACTCCGTAGCTATGTACCTGGCAAAATTCAAAACTCCGTAGCTATGTACCTAGAAAAATTCAAAACTCCGTAGCTATGTACCTAGCAAAATTCAAAACTCCGTAGCTATGTACCCAGCAAAATTCGAAACTCCTTAGCTATGTACCTAGCAAAATTCAAAACTCCGTAGCTATGTACCTAGCAAAATTCAAAACTCCGTAGCTATGTACCTGGCAAAATTCAAAACTCCGTAGCTATGTACCTAGCAAAATTCAAAACTCCGTAGCTATGTACCTAGCAAAATTCAAAAGTCCGTACCTATGTACCCAGCAAAATTCAAAACTCCGTAGATATGTACACAGCAAAATTCAAAACTCCGTAGCTATGTACCTAGCAAAATTCAAAACTCCGTAGCTATGTACCTAGCAAAATTCAAAACTCCGTAGCTATATACCTAGCAAAATTCAAAACTCCGTACCTATGTACCCAGCAAAATTCAAAACTCCTTAGCTATGTATCTAGCAAAATTCAAAATTCCGTAGCTATGTGCCTAGCAAAATTCAAAACTCCGTAGCTATGTACCTAGCAAAATTCAAAACTCCGTAGCTATGTACCTAGCAAAATTCAAAACTCCGTAGCTATGTACCCAGCAAAATTCAAAACTCCTTAGCTATGTACCTAGCTAAATTCAAAACTCCGTAGCTACGTACCTAGCAAAATTCGAAACTCCGTAGCTATGTACCTAGCAAAATTCAAAACTCCGTACCTATGTACCCAGCAAAATTCAAAACTCCGTAGCTATGTACCTGGCAAAATTCAAAACTCCGTAGCTATGTACCTAGCAAAATTCAAAACTCCGTACCTATGTACCCAGCAGAATTCAAAACTCCGTAGCTACGTACCTAGCAAAATTCAAAACTCCGTAGCTATGTACCTAGGAAAATTCAAAACTCCGTAGCTATGTACCTAGCAAAATTCAAAACTCCGTAGCTATGTACCTAGCAAAATTCAAAATTCCGTAGCTATGTACCCAGCAAAATTCAAAACTCCGTAGCTATGTACCCAGCAAAATTCAAAACTCCGTAGCTATGTACCTAGCAAAATTCAAAATTCCGTAGCTATGTACCTAGCAAAATTCAAAACTCCGTAGCTATGTACCTAGCAAAATTCAAAACTCCCTAGCTATGTACCCAGCAAAATTCAAAACTCCGTACCTATGTACCTGGCAAAATTCAAAACTCCGTACCTATGTACCCAACAAAATTCAAAACTCCGTAGCTATGTACCTAGCAAAATTCAAAACTCCGTAGCTATGTACCCAGCAAAATTCAAAACTCCGTAGCTATGTACCTAGCAAAATTCAAAACTCCGTAGCTATGTACCTAGCAAAATTCAAAACTCCGTAGCTATGTACCTAGCAACATTCAAAACTCCGTAGCTATGTACCTAGCAAAATTCAAAACTCCGTAGCTGTGTACCTAGCAAAATTCAAATCTCCGTATCTATGTACTCAGCAAAATTCAAAACTCCGTAGCTATGTACCTGGCAACATTCAAAACTCCGTAGCTGTGTACCTAGCAAAATTCAATACTCCGTAGCTATGTACCTAGAAAATTCAAAACTTCGTACCTATGTAACCAGCAAAATTCAAAACTCCGTAGCTATGTACCTAGCAAAATTCAAAACTCCGTAGCTATGTACCTGGCAAAATTCAAAACTCCGCAGCTATGTACCTAGAAAAATTCAAAACTCCGTAGCTATGTACCCAGCAAAATTCAAAACTCCGTAGCTATGTACCTAGCAAAATTCAAAACTCCGTAGCTATGTACCTGGCAAAATTCAAAACTCCGTAGCTATGTACCTAGAAAAATTCAAAACTCCGTAGCTATGTACCTAGCAAAATTCAAAACTCCGTAGCTATGTACCCAGCAAAATTCAAAACTCCTTAGCTATGTACCTAGCAAAATTCAAAACTCCGTAGCTATGTACCTAGCAAAATTCAAAACTCCGTAGCTATGTACCTGGCAAAATTCAAAACTCCTTAGCTATGTACCGAGCAAAATTCAAAACTCCGTAGCTATGTACCTAGCAAAATTCAAAACTCCGTACCTATGTACCCAGCAAAATTCAAAACTCCGTAGCTATGTACCTGGCAAAATTCAAAACTCCGTAGCTATGTACCCAGCAAAATTCAAAACTCCGTAGCTATGTACCTAGCAAAATTCAAAACTCCGTAGCTATGTACCTAGCAAAATTCAAAACTCCGTAGCTATGTACCTAGCAAAATTCAAAACTCCGTAGCTATGTACCCAGCAAAATTCAAAACTCCGTAGCTATGTACCTAGCAAAATTCAAAACTCCGTAGCTATGTACCTAGCAAAATTCAAAACTCCGTAGCTATGTACCTAGCAAAATTCAAAACTCCGTAGCTATGTACCCAGCAAAATTCAAAACTCCGTAGCTATGTACCTAGCAAAATTCAAAACTCCGCAGCTATGTACCTAGCAAAATTCAAAACTCCGTAGCTATGTACCCAGCAAAATTCAAAACTCCGTAGCTATGTACCTAGCAAAATTCAAAACTCCGTAGCTATGTACCTGGCAAAATTCAAAACTCCGTAGCTATGTACCTAGAAAAATTCAAAACTCCGTAGCTATGTACCTAGCAAAATTCAAAACTCCGTAGCTATGTACCCAGCAAAATTCAAAACTTCTTAGCTATGTACCTAGCAAAATTCAAAACTCCGTAGCTATGTACCTAGCAAAAATCAAAACTCCGTAGCTATGTACCTGGCAAAATTCAAAACTCCTTAGCTATGTACCGAGCAAAATTCAAAACTCCGTAGCTATGTACCTAGCAAAATTCAAAACTCCGTACCTATGTACCCAGCAAAATTCAAAACTCCGTAGCTATGTACCTGGCAAAATTCAAAACTCCGTAGCTATGTACCCAGCAAAATTCAAAACTCCGTAGCTATGTACCTAGCAAAATTCAAAACTCCGTAGCTATGTACCTAGCAAAATTCAAAACTCCGTAGGTATGTACCTAGCAAAATTCAAAACTCCGTAGCTATGTACCCAGCAAAATTCAAAACTCCGTAGCTATGTACCTAGCAAAATTCAAAACTCCGTAGCTATGTACCTAGCAAAATTCAAAACTCCGTAGCTATGTACCTAGCAAAATTCAAAACTCCGTAGCTATGTACCCAGCAAAATTCAAAACTCCGTAGCTATGTACCTAGAAAAATTCAAAACTCCGCAGCTATGTACCTAGCAAAATTCAAAACTCCGTAGCTATGTACCTAGCAAAATTCAAAACTCCGTAGCTATGTACCTAGCAAAATTCAAAATTCCGTAGCTATGTACCCAGCAAAATTCAAAACTCCGTAGCTATGTACCCAGCAAAATTCAAAACTCCGTAGCTATGTACCTAGCAAAATTCAAAATTCCGTAGCTATGTACCTAGCAAAATTCAAAACTCCATAGCTATGTACCTAGCAACATTCAAAACTCCGTAGCTATGTACCCAGCAAAATTCAAAACTCCGTAGCTATGTACCTGGCAAAATTCAAAACCCCGTACCTATGTACCCAACAAAATTCAAAACTCCGTAGCTATGTACCTAGCAAAATTCAAAACTCCGTAGCTATGTACCCAGCAAAATTCAAAACTCCGTAGCTATGTACCTAGCAAAATTCAAAATTCCGTAGCTATGTACCTAGCAAAATTCAAAACTCCGTAGCTATGTACCTAGCAACATTCAAAACTCCGTAGCTATGTACCTAGCAAAATTCAAAACTCCGTAGCTGTGTACCTAGCAAAATTCAAAACTCCCTATCTATGTACCCAGCAAAATTCAAAACTCCGTAGCTATGTACCTGGCAACATTCAAAACTCCGTAGCTATGTACCTAGCAAAATTCAATACTCCGTAGCTATGTACCTAGAAAATTCAAAACTTCGTACCTATGTAACCAGCAAAATTCAAAACTCCGTAGCTATGTACCTAGCAAAATTCAAAACTCCGTTGCTATGTACCTGGTAAAATTCAAAACTCCGTAGCTATGTACCTAGAAAAATTCAAAACTCCGTAGCTATGTACCCAGAAAAATTCAAAACTCCGTAGCTATGTACCTAGCAAAATTCAAAACTCCGTAGCTATGTACCTGGCAAAATTCAAAACTCCGTAGCTATGTACCTAGAAAAATTCAAAACTCCGTAGCTATGTACCTAGCAAAATTCAAAACTCCGTAGCTATGTACCCAGCAAAATTCAAAACTCCTTAGCTATGTACCTAGCAAAATTCAAAACTCCGTAGCTATGTACCTAGCAAAATTCAAAACTCCGTAGCTATGTACCTAGCAAAATTCAAAACTCCGTAGCTATGTACCCAGCAAAATTCAAAACTCCGTAGCTATGTACCTGGCAAAATTCAAAACTCCGTAGCTATGTACCCAGCGAAATTCAAAACTCCGTAGCTATGTACCTAGCAAAATTCAAAACTCCTTAGCTATGTACCTAGCAAAATTCAAAACTCCGTAGCTATGTACCTAGCAAAATTCAAAACTCCGTAGCTATGTACCCAGCAAAATTCAAAACTCCTTAGCCAGGTACCTAGCAAAATTCAAAACTCCGTAGCCATGTACCTAGCAAAATTCGAAACTCCGTAGCTATGTACCCAGCAAAATTCAAAACTCCGTACCTATGTACCCAGCAAAATTCAAAACTCCGTAGCTATGTACCTGGCAAAATTCAAAACTCCGTAGTTATGTAGCTAGCAAAATTCAAAACTCCGTACCTATGTACCCAGCAGAATTCAAAACTCCGTAGCTATGTACCTAGCAAAATTCAAAACTCCGTAGCTATGTACCTAGCAAAATTCAAAACTCCGTAGCTATGTACCTAGCAAAATTCAAAACTCCGTAGCTATGTACCTAGCAAAATTCAAAATTCCGTAGCTATGTACCCAGCAAAATTCAAAACTCCGTAGCTATGTACCCAGAAAAATTCAAAACTCCGTAGCTATGTACCTAGGAAAATTCAAAATTCCGTAGCTATGTACCTAGCAAAATTCAAAACTCCATAGCTATGTACCTAGCAAAATTCAAAACTCCGTAGCTATGTACCCAGCAAAATTCAAAACTCCGTAGCTATGTACCTGGCAAAATTCAAAACTCCGTACCTATGTACCCAACAAAATTCAAAACTCCGTAGCTATGTACCTAGCAAAATTCAAAACTCCGTAGCTATGTACCTAGCAAAATTCAAAAATCCGTAGCTATGTACCTAGCACAATTCAAAACTCCGTAGCTATGTACCTAGCAAAATTCAAAACTCCGTAGCTATGTACCTAGCAACATTCAAAACTCCGTAGCTTTGTACCTAGCAAAATTCAAAACTCCGTAGCTGTGTAACTAGCAAAATTCAAAACTCCGTATCTATGTACCCAGCAAAATTCAAAACACCGTAGCTATGTACCTGGCAACATTCAAAACTCCGTTGCTATGTACCTAGTAAAATTCAATACTCCGTAGCTATGTACCTAGAAAATTCAAAACTTCGTACCTATGTAAACAGCAAAATTCAAAACTCCGTAGCTATGTACCTAGCTAAATTCAAAACTCCGTAGCTATGTACCTGGCAAAATTCAAAACTCCGTAGCTATGTACCTAGAAAAATTCAAAACTCCGTAGCTATGTACCCAGCAAAATTCAAAACTCCGTAGCTATGTACCTAGCAAAATTCAAAACTCCGTAGCTATGTACCTGGCAAAATTCAAAACTCCGTAGCTATGTACCTAGAAAAATTCAAAACTCCGTAGCTATGTACCTAGCAAAATTCAAAACTCCGTAGCTATGTACCCAGCAAAATTCAAAACTCCTTAGCTATGTACCTAGCAAAATTCAAAACTCCGTAGCTATGTACCTAGCAAAATTCAAAACTCCGTAGCTATGTACCTGGCAAAATTCAAAACTCCGTAGCTATGTACCTAGCAAAATTCAAAAATTCCGTAGCTATGTACCTAGCAAAATTCAAAACTCCGTACCTATGTACCCAGCAAAATTCAAAACTCCGTAGCTATGTACCTAGCAAAATTCAAAACTCCGTAGCTATGTACCCAGCAAAATTCAAAACTCCGTAGCTATGTACCTGGCAAAATTCAAAACTCCGTAGCTATATACCTAGCAAAATTCAAAACTCCGTACCTATGTACCCAGCAATATTCAAAACTCCTTAGCTATGTATCTAGCAAAATTCAAAACTCCGTAGCTATGTGCCTAGCAAAATTCAAAACTCCGTAGCTATGTACCTAGCAAAATTCAAAACTCCGTAGCTATGTACCTAGCAAAATTCAAAACTCCGTAGCTATGTACCCAGCAAAATTCAAAACTCCTTAGCTATGTACCTAGCAAAATTCAAAACTCCGTAGCTACGTACCTAGCAAAATTCGAAACTCCGTAGCTATGTACCTAGCAAAATTCAAAACTCCGTACCTATGTACCCAGCAAAATTCAAAACTCCGTAGCTATGTACCTGGCAAAATTCAAAACTCCGTAGTTATGTACCTAGCAAAATTCAAAACTCCGTACCTATGTACCCAGAAGAATTCAAAACTCCGTAGCTATGTACCTAGCAAAATTCAAAACTCCGTAGCTATGTACCTAGCAAATTCAAAACTCCGTAGCTATGTACCTAGCAAAATTCAAAACTCCGTAGCTGTGTACCTAGCAAAATTCAAAACTCCGTATCTATGTACCCAGCAAAATTCAAAACTCCGTAGCTATGTACCCAGCAAAATTCAAAACTCCGTAGCTATGTACCTAGCAAAATTAAAATTCCGTAGCTATGTACCTAGCAAAATTCAAAACTCCGTAGCTATGTACCTAGCAAAATTCAAAACTCCGTAGCTATGTACCCAGCAAAATTCAAAACTCCGTAGCTATGTACCTGGCAAAATTCAAAACTCCGTACCTATGTACCCAACAAAATTCAAAACTCCGTAGCTATGTACCTAGCAAAATTCAAAACTCCGTAGCTATGTACCCAGCAAAATTCAAAACTCCGTAGCTATATACCTAGCAAAATTCAAAACTCCGTAGCTATGTACCTAGCAAAATTCAAAACTCCGTAGCTATGTACCTAGCAACATTCAAAACTCCGTAGCTATGTACCTAGCAAAATTCAAAACTCTGTAGCTGTGTACCTAGCAAAATTCAAAACTCCGTATCTATGTACCCAGCAAAATTTAAAACTCCGTAGCTATGTACCTGGCAACATTCAAAACTCCGTAGCTGTGTACCTAGCAAAATTCAATACTCCGTAGCTATGTACCTAGAAAATTCAAAACTTCGTACCTATGTAACCAGCAAAATTCAAAACTCCGTAGCTATGTACCTAGCAAAATTCAAAACTCCGTAGCTATGTACCTGGCAAAATTCAAAACTCCGCAGCTATGTACCTAGAAAAATTCAAAACTCCGTAGCTATGTACCCAGCAATATTCAAAACTCCGTAGCTATGTACCTAGCAAAATTCAAAACTCCGTAGCTATGTACCTGGCAAAATTCAAAAATCCGTAGCTATGTACCTAGAATAATTCAAAACTCCGTAGCTATGTACCTAGCAAAATTCAAAACTCCGTAGCTATGTACCCAGCAAAATTCAAAACTCCTTAGCTATGTACCTAGCAAAATTCAAAACTCCGTAGCTATGTACCTAGCAAAATTCAAAACTCCGTAGCTATGTACCTGGCAAAATTCAAAACTCCTTAGCTATGTACCGAGCAAAATTCAAAACTCCGTAGCTATGTACCTAGCAAAATTCAAAACTCCGTACCTATGTACCCAGCAAAATTCAAAACTCCGTAGCTATGTACCTGGCAAAATTCAAAACTCCGTAGCTATGTACCCAGCAAAATTCAAAACTCCGTAGCTATGTACCTAGCAAAATTCAAAACTCCGTAGCTATGTACCTAGCAAAATTCAAAACTCCGTAGCTATGTACCTAGCAAAATTCAAAACTCCGTAGCTATGTACCCAGCAAAATTGAAAACTCCGTAGCTATGTACCTAGCAAAATTCAAAACTACGTAGCTATGTACCTAGCAAAATTCAAAACTCCGTAGCTATGTACCTAGCAACATTCAAAACTCCGTAGCTATGTACTTAGCAAAATTCAAAACTCCGTAGCTGTGTACCTAGCAAAATTCAAAACTCCGTATCTATGTACCCAGCAAAATTCAAAACTCCGTAGCTATGTACCTGGCAACATTCAAAACTCCGTTGCTATGTACCTAGCAAAATTCAATACTCCGTAGCTATGTACCTAGAAAATTCAAAACTTCGTACCTATGTAAACAGCAAAATTCAAAACTCCGTAGCTATGTACCTAGCTAAATTCAAAACTCCGTAGCTATGTACCTAGCAAAATTCAAAACTCCGTAGCTATGTACCCAGCAAAATTCAAAACTCCGTAGCTATGTACCTGGCAAAATTCAAAACTCCGTACCTATGTACCCAACAAAATTCAAAACTCCGTAGCTATGTACCTAGCAAAATTCAAAACTCCGTAGCTATGTACCTAGCAAAATTCAAAACTCCGTAGCTATGTACCTAGCAAAATTCAAAACTCCGTAGCTATGTACCTAGCAAAATTCAAAACTCCGTAGCTATGTACCTAGCAACATTCAAAACTCCGTAGCTATGTACCTAGCAAAATTCAAAACTCCGTAGCTGTGTACCTAGCAAAATTCAAAACTCCGTATCTATGTACCCAGCAAAATTCAAAACACCGTAGCTATGTACCTGGCAACATTCAAAACTCCGTTGCTATGTACCTAGTAAAATTCAATACTCCGTAGCTATGTACCTAGAAAATTCAAAACTTCGTACCTATGTAAACAGCAAAATTCAAAACTCCGTAGCTATGTACCTAGCTAAATTCAAAACTCCGTAGCTATGTACCTGGCAAAATTCAAAACTCCGTAGATATGTACCTAGAAAAATTCAAAACTCCGTAGCTATGTACCCAGCAAAATTCAAAACTCCGTAGCTATGTACCTAGCAAAATTCAAAACTCCGTAGCTATGTACCTGGCAAAATTCAAAACTCCGTAGCTATGTACCTAGAAAAATTCAAAACTCCGTAGCTATGTACCTAGCAAAATTCAAAACTCCGTAGCTATGTACCCAGCAAAATTCAAAACTCCTTAGCTATGTACCTAGCAAAATTCAAAACTCCGTAGCTATGTACCTAGCAAAATTCAAAACTCCGTAGCTATGTACCTGGCAAAATTCAAAACTCCGTAGCTATGTACCTAGCAAAATTCAAAAATTCCGTAGCTATGTACCTAGCAAAATTCAAAACTCCGTACCTATGTACCCAGCAAAATTCAAAACTCCGTAGCTATGTACCTAGCAAAATTCAAAACTCCGTAGCTATGTACCCAGCAAAATTCAAAACTCCGTAGCTATGTACCTGGCAAAATTCAAAACTCCGTAGCTATATACCTAGCAAAATTCAAAACTCCGTACCTATGTACCCAGCAATATTCAAAACTCCTTAGCTATGTATCTAGCAAAATTCAAAACTCCGTAGCTATGTGCCTAGCAAAATTCAAAACTCCGTAGCTATGTACCTAGCAAAATTCAAAACTCCGTAGCTATGTACCTAGCAAAATTCAAAACTCCGTAGCTATGTACCCAGCAAAATTCAAAACTCCTTAGCTATGTACCTAGCAAAATTCAAAACTCCGTAGCTACGTACCTAGCAAGATTCGAAACTCCGTAGCTATGTACCTAGCAAAATTCAAAACTCCGTACCTATGTACCCAGCAAAATTCAAAACTCCGTAGCTATGTACCTGGCAAAATTCAAAACTCCGTAGTTATGTACCTAGCAAAATTCAAAACTCCGTACCTATGTACCCAGAAGAATTCAAAACTCCGTAGCTATGTACCTAGCAAAATTCAAAACTCCGTAGCTATGTACCTAGCAAATTCAAAACTCCGTAGCTATGTACCTAGCAAAATTCAAAACTCCGTAGCTGTGTACCTAGCAAAATTCAAAACTCCGTATCTATGTACCCAGCAAAATTCAAAACTCCGTAGCTATGTACCCAGCAAAATTCAAAACTCCGTAGCTATGTACCTAGCAAAATTAAAATTCCGTAGCTATGTACCTAGCAAAATTCAAAACTCCGTAGCTATGTACCTAGCAAAATTCAAAACTCCGTAGCTATGTACCCAGCAAAATTCAAAACTCCGTAGCTATGTACCTGGCAAAATTCAAAACTCCGTACCTATGTACCCAACAAAATTCAAAACTCCGTAGCTATGTACCTAGCAAAATTCAAAACTCCGTAGCTATGTACCCAGCAAAATTCAAAACTCCGTAGCTATATACCTAGCAAAATTCAAAACTCCGTAGCTATGTACCTAGCAAAATTCAAAACTCCGTAGCTATGTACCTAGCAACATTCAAAACTCCGTAGCTATGTACCTAGCAAAATTCAAAACTCCGTAGCTGTGTACCTAGCAAAATTCAAAACTCCGTATCTATGTACCCAGCAAAATTCAAAACTCCGTAGCTATGTACCTGGCAACATTCAAAACTCCGTAGCTGTGTACCTAGCAAAATTCAATACTCCGTAGCTATGTACCTAGAAAATTCAAAACTTCGTACCTATGTAACCAGCAAAATTCAAAACTCCGTAGCTATGTACCTAGCAAAATTCAAAACTCCGTAGCTATGTACCTGGCAAAATTCAAAACTCCGCAGCTATGTACCTAGAAAAATTCAAAACTCCGTAGCTATGTACCCAGCAATATTCAAAACTCCGTAGCTATGTACCTAGCAAAATTCAAAACTCCGTAGCTATGTACCTGGCAAAATTCAAAACTCCGTAGCTATGTACCTAGAAAAATTCAAAACTCCGTAGCTATGTACCTAGCAAAATTCAAAACTCCGTAGCTATGTACCCAGCAAAATTCAAAACTCCTTAGCTATGTACCTAGCAAAATTCAAAACTCCGTAGCTATGTACCTAGCAAAATTCAAAACTCCGTAGCTATGTACCTGGCAAAATTCAAAACTCCTTAGCTATGTACCGAGCAAAATTCAAAACTCCGTAGCTATGTACCTAGCAAAATTCAAAACTCCGTACCTATGTACCCAGCGAAATTCAAAACTCCGTAGCTATGTACCTGGCAAAATTAAAAAATCCGTAGCTATGTACCCAGCAAAATTCAAAACTCCGTAGCTATGTACCTAGCAAAATTCAAAACTCCGTAGCTATGTACCTAGCAAAATTCAAATCTCCGTAGCTATGTACCTAGCAAAATTCAAAACTCCGTAGCTATGTACCCAGCAAAATTGAAAACTCCGTAGCTATGTACCTAGCAAAATTCAAAACTCCGTAGCTATGTACCTAGCAAAATTCAAAACTCCGTAGCTATGTACCTAGCAACATTCAAAACTCCGTAGCTATGTACTTAGCAAAATTCAAAACTCCGTAGCTGTGTACCTAGCAAAATTCAAAACTCCGTATCTATGTACCCAGCAAAATTCAAAACTCCGTAGCTATGTACCTGGCAACATTCAAAACTCCGTTGCTATGTACCTAGCAAAATTCAATACTCCGTAGCTATGTACCTAGAAAATTCAAAACTTCGTACCTATGTAAACAGCAAAATTCAAAACTCCGTAGCTATGTACCTAGCAAAATTCAAAACTCCGTAGCTATGTACCTGGCAAAATTCAAAACTCCGTAGCTATGTACCTAGAAAAATTCAAAACTCCGTAGCTATGTACCCAGCAAAATTCAAAACTCCGTAGCTTTGTACCTAGCAAAATTCAAAACTCCGTAGCTATGTACCTGGCAAAATTCAAAACTCCGTAGCTATGTACCTAGAAAAATTCAAAACTCCGTAGCCATGTACCTAGCAAAATTCAAAACTCCGTAGCTATGTACCCAGCAAAATTCAAAACTCCTTAGCTATGTACCTAGCAAAATTCAAAACTCCGTAGCTATGTACCTAGCAAAATTCAAAACTCCGTAGCTATGTACCTGGCAAAATTCAAAACTCCGTAGCTATGTACCCAGCAAAATTCAAAACTCCGTAGCTATGTACCTAGCAAAATTCAAAACTCCGTACCTATGTACCCAGCAAAATTCAAAACTCCGTAGCTATGTACCCAGCAAAATTCATAACTCCGTAGCTATGTACTAGCAAAATTCAAAACTCCGTAGCTATGTACCTAGCAAAATTCAAAACTCCGTAGCTATATACCTAGCAAAATTCAAAACTCCGTACCTATGTACCCAGCAAAATTCAAAACTCCTTAGCTATGTATCTAGCAAAATTCAAAACTCCGTAGCTATGTGCCTAGCAAAATTCAAAACTCCGTAGCTATGTACCTAGCAAAATTCAAAACTCCGTAGCTATGTACCTAGCAAAATTCAAAACTCCGTAGCTATGTACCCAGCAAAATTCAAAACTCCTTAGCTATGTACCTAGCTAAATTCAAAACTCCGTAGCTACGTACCTAGCAAAATTCGAAACTCCGTAGCTATGTACCTAGCAAAATTCAAAACTCCGTACCTATGTACCCAGCAAAATTCAAAACTCCGTGGCTATGTACCTGGCAAAATTCAAAACTCCGTAGCTATGTACCTAGCAAAATTCAAAACTCCGTACCTATGTACCCAGCAGAATTCAAAACTCCGTAGCTATGTACCTAGCAAAATTCAAAACCCCGTAGCTATGTACCTAGCAAAATTCAAAACTCCGTAGCTATGTACCTAGCAAAATTCAAAACTCCGTAGCTATGTACCTAGCAAAATTCAAAATTCCGTAGCTATGTACCCAGCAAAATTCAAAACTCCGTAGCTATGTACCCAGCAAAATTCAAAACTCCGTAGCTATGTACCTAGCAAAATTCAAAATTCCGTAGCTATGTACCTAGCAAAATTCAAAACTCCGTAGCTATGTACCTAGCAAAATTCAAAACTCCGTAGCTATGTACCCAGCAAAATTCAAAACTCTGTAGCTATGTACCTGGCAAAATTCAAAACTCCGTACCTATGTACCCAACAAAATTCAAAACTCCGTAGCTATGTACCTAGCAAAATTCAAAACTCCGTAGCTATGTACCCAGCAAAATTCAAAACTCCGTAGCTATGTACCTAGCAAAATTCAAAACTCCGTAGCTATGTACCTAGCAAAATTCAAAACTCCGTAGCTATGTACCTAGCAACATTCAAAACTCCGTAGCTATGTACCTAGCAAAATTCAAAACTCCGTAGCTGTGTACCTAGCAAAATTCAAAACTCCGTATCTATGTACTCAGCAAAATTCAAAACTCCGTAGCTATGTACCTGGCAACATTCAAAACTCCGTAGCTGTGTACCTAGCAAAATTCAATACTCCGTAGCTATGTACCTAGAAAATTCAAAACTTCGTACCTATGTAACCAGCAAAATTCAAAACTCCGTAGCTATGTACCTAGCAAAATTCAAAACTCCGTAGCTATGTGCCTGGCAAAATTCAAAACTCCGCAGCTATGTACCTAGAAAAATTCAAAACTCCGTAGCTATGTACCCAGCAAAATTCAAAACTCCGTAGCTATGTACCTAGCAAAATTCAAAACTCCGTAGCTATGTACCTGGCAAAATTCAAAACTCCGTAGCTATGTACCTAGAAAAATTCAAAACTCCGTAGCTATGTACCTAGCAAAATTCAAAACTCCGTAGCTATGTACCCAGCAAAATTCAAAACTCCTTAGCTATGTACCTAGCAAAATTCAAAACTCCGTAGCTATGTACCTAGCAAAATTCAAAACTCCGTAGCTATGTACCTGGCAAAATTCAAAACTCCTTAGCTATGTACCGAGCAAAATTCAAAACTCCGTAGCTATGTACCTAGCAAAATTCAAAACTCCGTACCTATGTACCCAGCAAAATTCAAAACTCCGTAGCTATGTACCTGGCAAAATTCAAAACTCCGTAGCTATGTACCCAGCAAAATTCAAAACTCCGTAGCTATGTACCTAGCAAAATTCAAAACTCCGTAGCTATGTACCTAGCAAAATTCAAAACTCCGTAGCTATGTACCTAGCAAAATTCAAAACTCCGTAGCTATGTACCCAGCAAAATTCAAAACTCCGTAGCTATGTACCTAGCAAAATTCAAAACTCCGTAGCTATGTACCTAGCAAAATTCAAAACTCCGTAGCTATGTACCTAGCAAAATTCAAAACTCCGTAGCTATGTACCCAGCAAAATTCAAAACTCCGTAGCTATGTACCTAGCAAAATTCAAAACTCCGCAGCTATGTACCTAGCAAAATTCAAAACTCCGTAGCTATGTACCCAGCAAAATTCAAAACTCCGTAGCTATGTACCTAGCAAAATTCAAAACTCCGTAGCTATGTACCTGGCAAAATTCAAAACTCCGTAGGTATGTACCTAGAAAAATTCAAAACTCCGTAGCTATGTACCTAGCAAAATTCAAAACTCCGTAGCTATGTACCCAGCAAAATTCAAAACTCCTTAGCTATGTACCTAGCAAAATTCAAAACTCCGTAGCTATGTACCTAGCAAAATTCAAAACTCCGTAGCTATGTACCTGGCAAAATTCAAAACTCCTTAGCTATGTACCGAGCAAAATTCAAAACTCCGTAGCTATGTACCTAGCAAAATTCAAAACTCCGTACCTATGTACCCAGCAAAATTCAAAACTCCGTAGCTATGTACCTGGCAAAATTCAAAACTCCGTAGCTATGTACCCAGCAAAATTCAAAACTCCGTAGCTATGTACCTAGCAAAATTCAAAACTCCGTAGCTATGTACCTAGCAAAATTCAAAACTCCGTAGCTATGTACCTAGCAAAATTCAAAACTCCGTAGCTATGTACCCAGCAAAATTCAAAACTCCGTAGCTATGTACCTAGCAAAATTCAAAACTCCGTAGCTATGTACCTAGCAAAATTCAAAACTCCGTAGCTATGTACCTAGCAAAATTCAAAACTCCGTAGCTATGTACCCAGCAAAATTCAAAACTCCGTAGCTATGTACCTAGCAAAATTCAAAACTCCGCAGCTATGTACCTAGCAAAATTCAAAACTCCGTAGCTATGTACCTAGCAAAATTCAAAACTCCGTAGCTATGTACCTAGCAAAATTGAAAACTCCGTAGCTATGTACCCAGCAAAATTCAAAACTCCGTAGCTATGTACCTGGCAAAATTCAAAACTCTGTAGCTATGTACCTAGCAAAATTCAAAACTCCGTAGCTATTTACCTGGCAAAATTCAAAACTCCGTAGCTATGTACCTAGTCAAATTGAAAACTCCGTACCTATGTACCTAGCAAAATTCAAAACTCCGTAGCTATGTACCTAGCAAAATTCAAAACTCCGTAGCTATGTACCTAGCAAAATTCAAAACTCCGTAGCTATGTACCTAGCAAAATTCAAAACTCCGTAGCTATGTACCTAGCAAAATTCAAAACTCCGTAGCTATGTACCTAGCAAAATTCAAAACTCCGTAGCTATGTACCCAGCAAAATTCAAAACTCCGTACCTATTTACCTAGCAAAATTCAAAACTCCGTAGCAATGTACCTAGCAAAATTAAAAACTCCGTAGCTATGTACCTAGCAAAATTCAAAACTCCGTAGCTATGTACCTAGCAAAATTCAAAACTCCGTAGCTATGTACCTAGCAAAATTCAAAACTCCGTAGCTATGTACAGCTGTCAAAAAAAAAAGTGGCCGCACTCGTGAACAGCGAATATTTTCAAAGTCCACTTCGGGTCGCGGCGATGTTACACGATTCATGTGCTTGTACAAGCAGTTCCGGAACTATGAAAGTGTTGCATATCTGTGCCTCTTAGACCAGCGGTATAATGCTTGTTTAATGATTCAAAGGTTATGGGTTCGGGCCTTCTTCAAGTTTTCATTTTATTTTTTAATCGTTCTTCAGCGATGTAAATGATATTCAAATTATCATTTATATCCAGTTATCGTTCTTTATGGATATCACGTTATTTATATTTTGTTATCGTTCTTTAGAGATATGAATAAAATTCAGGTCATCATTTGTATTCTGTTATCGTTTCATAACGATATGAATAATAATTATTATTTTTGTATCTCCAATGGGGGTTAACCCTATTTTACATATGTATGTTAGGGCTATAGTGTTATACACAAAAAAGATAGGCATAAAGAGAAATGGAAAAGAAAATTAAATTAGCTTATGCGATGTAAACAAAACATAAAAATCCGTAAATTAGGCATTGCGATTGCAAAACAAATATCAGTTATCAATTTGAAACATACAAAAACATTAACAACACACATACGTAACACTTCTATAACACAAATATACAGCTTTCCTTACCATACATCATAAATTAATACACAATAGTCACACAAACACAATCAAACTATAATTACGACATTGCGACGACATCAAGCATCCCATAACTGACTCACATACATAACAAATCAAGCATCCGTTGCAACACATACACTTCAACATAGTAATCACACTTTTAAAAGTTACAAATTTGGCTCCAAGAAGAATAAATAGGACACTGTTACTAATTACTATTCTTCTACAATTTCTTAAATACATCTGTAATAAATCTGTGAAATTCCGATATGAATAATATTCACGTTTTTTTTTATATATTCTGTTATCGTTCTTTAGCGATATAAATTATATTCAAGTTATCATTTATATTCTGTTTCCTTCATTAGCATTATAAAATAATATTCAAGTTATTTATATTGTTATTGTTCTTTCGCAATATAAATAATCTGTATTTTATGTAAGTAATTATTATGACACAAATAACCATCTTTCTTTGTAAAATAGGTTATTTTATTTAGATAATTAAATACGTATTATATAATATCTTATATTAATTAAATAAACCGATATTTATCATTTATATTCTGTTATCGTTCTTTAGTGATACTGTATAAATAATATTCAAGTTATTTTTATTGTAATCGTTCTTTAGCGATATAAATAACATAAATTTAATATTAGGTGTGGAAAAATCCAGTTGCATAATACTGGTATTAGTTTTTCTTTTCGTATTATTACATTATACTAACTTGAACCACAATAAAATGAAAAGGAGTAACGCGGAATTCAACCTGAGACGTTGACATCTAAATTCCGACGTTCGTCCGCTGAGCTATGAGGGCAAAAGTGTGGAAACATTTTCGAAAAAATTGGCCCAATCACACTCTAAGATTTTCTGATGATTCGTAGAAGCTAGTCCAGGATGCGGAGGGCAAAGGCTAATTGAGATTTCCCGGTCACTGATCGGGTCAAACATCCTTATAGAATTAATATTTAATCCTTGCCGTGACTTTCGGTGAAGTCCGGAGGGCCCAATTAGTCAAATCCACTCTCTTCATCTCCACTCTTTGGCCCCTGGAATTTAATAAGATGCGAAAGAGATAGTGGTGTGCGGAAAGCAACGGGATGTTACCGCATTTAGACTTATCCTTCCCAAGAAAAACTGCAAACATGAACAAAGGAAGCTTTTAATAGAAGAAGAAAGATCTTCTGCGGTCCTCTGGAAAAAGAACAAAGGACGAGACTAGTGAAGTGCTTTGTGTGGAGTGTGGCATTGTATGGGGAAGGAACATGGACATTACGACGAAATGAAGAGAAACGAATTGAAACATTTGAAATGTGGGTGTGGAGAAGAACGGTGCGTGTGATGTGGACAGACAGAATAAGAAATAAAATTGTGTTTGAAAAAGTGAGTGAATAAAGAATGATGCTGAAACTGATTAGAAAGAGAAAAAGGAATTGATTGGGTCTCTGGTTGAAAAGAATAATAGACGACATTAGGATATGTGGATCATATACGGAGATTGAGAGGAAGGCAGAAAATAGGAAAGATTGGAGATTGCTGGGTTTGCAATGAAAGACCTGCCCATGGACAGAACACTTATGTATGTATGTTCAGAATGCCTGGAATATCGAGTCTAAGAACAGTCGCTATTTGCAAAGACTAGTCAATTCCATGCCCACTCGACTGCAAGATGATCGAGATAAGAGGAAGATAGACTAAATATTGAATTGTGGCTTTTTGTTTTGTTTTTTGAACGCTTAATTGTTTGAATGTTTTAAGGCCGACGCCAGTAAATTTGTTTTGTTTATGCCACGAAAGATATTTTTATTGAGAATAAAATCTTTTTTCTTTCCATTTGCAGCCACAATATCATAATGATAAAGTCATGGCATAATATATTAATGAACCTGATGTTAATTACTAAAAAATCGTAAAAGAGAAAGGAGCCATTATGTATAGTTTGTCTCTCTCAAAAACAGAACAAAAAAGAACATAAAAAGCAGGAGGTTGTAGTCGAACGCAAGACCTCATGAATAAGAGGCCTGAACGCTACCATCATGCTATCGAATAACACACAGAATACTTCAATTAGAACTGTAGATATCAGGCAACGTGGTCCAACAACATGTAACATCGCCTGTCTCCGAATTGTAGCGAAGATACCCGAAGGGAAGTTTGTTTCAGGAGAGCGGCCACTTTTTCTTTTGACAGCTGTACATCGCAAAATTTAAAACTCCGTAGCTATGTACCCAGCAAAATTCAAAACTCCGTAGCAATGTACCTAGCAAAATTCAAAACTCCGTAGCTATGTACCTAGCAAAATTCAAAACTCCGTAGCTATGTACCAAGCAAAATTCAAAACTCCGTAGCTATGTACCTAGCAAAATTCAAAACTCCGTAGCTATGTACCCAGCAAAATTCAAAACTCCGTAGCTATGTACCCGGCAAAATTAAAAAATCCCTAGCTATGTACCCAGCAAAATTCAAAACTCCGTAGCTATGTACCTAGAAAAATTCAAAACTCCGTAGCTATGTACCTAGCAAAATTCAAAACTCCGTAGCTATGTACCTAGAAAAATTCAAAACTCCGTAGCTATCTACCTAGCAAAATTAAAAAATCCCTAGCTATGTACCCAGCAAAATTCAAAACTCCGTAGCTATGTATCTGGCAAAATTCAAAACTCCGTAGCTATGTACCCAGCAAAATTCAAAACTCCGTAGCTATGTACCTAGCAAAATTCAAAACTCCGTAGCTATGTACCTAGCAAAATTCAAAACTCCGTACCTATGTACCTAGCAAAATTCAAAACTCCGCAGCTATGTACCTAGCAAAATTCAAAACTCCGTAGCTATGTACCTAGCAAAATTCAAAACTCCGTAGCTATGTACCTGGCATCCGTAGGTAGCCACTTGTGTTTTTCGTTTATTTATTTATTTTTATTGCGTTATTTTACGACGCTGTATCAACATCTCAGGTTATTTAGCGTCTGAATGAAATGAATGTCAAAGATGTCCATTGTCACCGACACTTTTTAATTTATACATGGACGAAGTCATACGAATATGGCTGAAAGAAATATCATTAGATTTTAAATCAAATGACATAAATTTTACTACAATTTTATTTGCTGATGATCAAGTGGTCATTAGCGAGAGTGAAAATGCTTTACAACAGGCAGTCTTCAAATTAGATCGAATTGAATCAAGTTTTAATATGAAAATATCGACCAATAAAACTAAAGCGATGGCATTTATTGGATCTCAACCAATAAGAATGAAATTGGTTATAGAGAACAAAATAATAGAACAAATCAACACTTTTACATTCTTAGGTTGTTCAATAACACATGGCAAAAAAATGTGAAATCGAGGAAAAATTAAATAAATTCAACTATTTCTGTGGAACACTGGGGAAGAAAGTGAGAAAGGAAATATTAATCAAATATTACAAAGTAATGGCAATTCCGTCCCTTCTATACGGCTGCGAATCTTGGGTTCTAAAGAAAAACGAAGAAAGAAGAATTGAAGCAGGTGAAATGAAATGTCTTAGATATGTTGCGGGTTATACATTATTGGACAAAAAAAGAAATGAAGATATTAGAAAAGAACTAAAAATAGATAGTATAATTCAACTTATTAAAGAATATCAACATAATTGGAAAGAACATATAAACAGAATTCCAACAACAAGTATAACGAGAGCAGCCATGAATTATAATCCATTAGGAGAAGCGTCGTAAAATAACCCAATAAAATAAATCCATTAAGAAGGAGATCATTAGGAAGACCAGTAAAACGTTAGCGAGATCAATTTAATGGAGGCAGAACAGGCCGAAAAGCCTAAACCTTGAAGAAGAAGAAGAAGAAGAAGAAGAAGAAGAAGAAGAAGAAGAAGAAGAAGAAGAAGAAGAAGAAGATGATGATGATGATGATGACGACGATGATGATGATTATGAAATGAAGGTGATAATGCCAGTGAAATGAGTCCCGGGTCCAGCACCGAAAGTTACCCAGCATTTGCTCGTATTAGGTTGAGGGAAAGCCCCGGAAAAATTTAACCAGGTAACTTTGTTGCAACCAGGGTCTGCTGGGTAACTTTATGTGCTGGACCCCGGACTCATTTCACCGGCATTATCACCTTCATCTCATTCAGACGCTAAATAACCTAAGATGTTGAAAAAGCGTCGTAAAATAACCTACTAAAATAAACAAATAAGAAATAAATGAGGAGCTTATTTTCAAAACGACTCTTGTCCATTCCCATAACTTTGTGGGAAATCATGAAAAACGTTTCTAGGTCTAAAATTTCTTTTTTATTTTTATTTTATTTTATTGGGTTATTTTACGACGCTGTATCAACATCTAGGTTATCAGCGTCTGAATGATATGAAGGTGATAATGCCGGTGAAATGAGCACCGAAAGTTACCCAGCATTTGCTCGTATTGGGTTGAGGGAAAACCCCGGAAAAAAACCTCAACCAGGTAACTTGCCCCGACCGGGATTCGAACCCGGGCCACCTGGTTTCGCGGCCAGACGCGGTGACCGTTACTCCACAGGTGTGTGGACTCTAAAAATTTCTTACCAGATAGGCAAGAGACATTATGAAATCAAAGATGTTGGGGTACATTTAGAATCAAATTGGAGCATGAGACTCTCTGATTCCAAAGCCTGAACTAATATTTTGTCGTGGACAGGAGTTAGTTTGATTCCAATAGTCACTTTTAACGCAAGTTTTTAGGGGTTTAGAGGGCGTTCTGAAGCCTAATGATGACAGTTGTATGTAGAGTTATATTTGAAGAATGCATGGACACAGGAAGCCCATTTTCGTTATCAGGTGGACAAGAGACGATTTGAAAATGAGGTCATCATATAAAGATGTCATTGTACCTGATTGAATAGTTTAGATGTTTTTTCATCATCTGTTGAATCCTAGTAATACTTATACAGGATGGAAGTGAAATAACCCACTACAAACTGAAATGGACGATAGGGTACACTGAAATGAGTAGAAAACCTATAATACGTCTTGTAATTAAATGCACGATTAATTATACTTGTTTTTTAAAGAGGGGACATGACAGTTAAGCGGCCGAGCTTGGAACTACAGTGCTATGTTGCCAATGTGGACTACCATGCTGCCAGCTGATGGGAGCTAGCAATTGAAGTTAAGATGGCTGACGTTAAAACATTCATTGACAATTGACGCGAAGGTAAGAAAACAATACAAAAATCGACAGAGAATCAAACACGAAACGCACCAATGCTAACATCGTGAGCACAATAAATGTCGCCAAGAGAGCTATTAAGCATATATATTATTTTAATGTACCGAAGTACATATGATATTTCCATGCAGATATTCTGCGTCATCATACGATGAAAGAGTAATGGAACGGAGAAAAATTCTCTCCGGCGCAGGGATTTGAACCCGGGTTTTCAGCTCTACGTGCTGATGCTTTATCCACTAAGCCACACCGGATACCACCCCGGCGTCGGACAGAATCGTCTCAGATTAAGCTCCAACTCTTGGGTTCCCTCTAGTGGCCGCCCTCTGCACTACGTCATAGATGTCTATGAACTTAGGACCGAAGTCCACATATGTGCTGAGGTGCACTCGTTATGAGTGACTAGTTGGCAGGGATCCGACGGAATAAGCTCCGTCTTAAATCACGAAGTTATTTACGCATATCATATAGATTATTTTAATGTACCGAAGTACATATGATACTTCCATGCAGATATTCTGCGTCATCATACGATGAAAGAGTAATGGAACGGAGAAAAATTCTCTCCGGCGCCGAGATTTGAACCCGGGTTTTCAGCTCTACGTGCTGATGCTTTATCCACTAAGCCACATCGGATACCACCCCGGCGCCGGACAGAATCGTCTCAGATTAAGCTCCAACTCTTGGGTTCCCTCTAGTGGCCGCCCTCTGCACTACGTCATTCGCCACGTGGAAACGGTAAGTTTGGCAACTCAACCGTTGTTACCATAGCAACAGGTCTACCACGCTATATGACATTCAGTTGTTTTTCCGATCGCAACGCTCCTGTCATGTCCCACCTTTCAAAAAAAAAAAAACAAGTATAGAGAATTAAGTTGGAAGTTTCAGCAGTCCGGCAACATCGCCGCTAACACAGTCTGCTCGTAATAAAGATGTAAGAGGTCAACGAACTAAGGTCTGTCTCTGTACGCGAGCCTCCCTCTCTCGCTACAACGTTGCAATCTGCCCACATCGTTCAGTGGCTTGAAATTAATGGCTTTTTAAATTAAATTTACACGAAAACCGTCCATGCTAATGAAATAGGCCTACGTCATGGGGATAAATTATTCTTTATTAGATTTTCTATCGATATGGACAAAAATCATGATCCTACTCGCAATACTTACCGAATAAGTGGGTATTAATTAAATGCATATTTTTGTCTGACAGTAAATTGTATTAAGAGTGTGCTTAGAGATGACAGAATAATTTTTTTTATAAAGAAAACTCGAAAATTCCACTAAACATATACAAAAACGAAGTTAAAGGTAAAATGAAGATCGTAAATTTTTAATTTTTATAGTTTATAATATTAAAGCTCTAATTTTTGGCAGACGTTTATTTTCCCATTTAAATGCTATGAAGAGCTAAAAAATGGTATGTATGTGGTTAAATACCTACTCCTGCTGTTCAAAGAGGATCAAATAAAAGGAAGAAAAGGGTAAAAACTTCAACCTAATGGTAACATGTATCAGGTCCAGAGCTGTTGTTGGATTCTATACTCAAAATCGGTTATCCTAAAGTTTTTATTATGGATTGTTTTAAATAAACGTATAAATAACTGCAAATAAATAAACGTTGTTATGGATACACTTTTTAACTTTTTTTTTTTTGCTAAATATCAAAACGTAAATGGTTTTACATTAATTATTTAATGCTTGACTATGTGTATAAAAATCACGTTAGTTTATAATTTGATTCGCTACTTATTTATTGCTACCGGGGTAAAAAAAAAAGAGGGGACGTCAAGGGTTCATAGGAACATAGCATCTTGAATCAAAATTTCAACTAAAAATGTAACATGATGAATACTGAAAGGTGTAGAAAGTTAGAAAACTATTCTATTCTAGCAAATACCATGCAAAAGAAATGGGAAATGTAAATTCGATTTTGTTTTTATTTTATCTACAACCTGAACCTCTAAATTAGTTCAGATACAAGAAGTTTGAGTATATTATCGTTTTAAAATAAAATAAAATCTGAAACATTTTCATCACAAAAGGGGGAAAAAGCAAATGATGTTAAGATTTTAGACAAATAAATTGGTCTATATTAAAGTCAAATTAATCGATAAACTCCGTCTAACCAGTTGAATTATTTTTCCTACGCGTTTAATAATTTTTTTACATTTTTATTTAAAGTAACCTCTGATGAAGTCATTTACTGTTGGTGGACTTTAATAATATTCCTCACCATACTGAAAATCTGAAAAATTCTTTACCTAGACACACTGTTGAACCCAGAAACGTGTCAAAATATTCCTAACTCCCAACCGCTTATGAACAAAATCAGTGATTAAATTTTACACATGAAAGACATGAACTGAAAGACACGCACTGCTTAACCTTAAACATCGTTTATAAACAGCTGATATTTCGCTAGCTCAATATTACAAGGTTCCATGACTATATCGGAAATATTACTACACACACCCTTGTAACATTTAGCCAGCGATTTAAAGCTATGTTACGTCATACTTGAAATCCCCCGTACTAATAAAAAATGCGGTGTCCGTAACAGGTTCTCCTACTAGGCATAGTTGCTATATGATTAGCCTACCAGTAATTTAAGAGTGCGTCAATCGAATTGCGCAAATCATATGAAGGTCTAATGGTTTTGTAGAGAAACATTAATTAACCGGAAGCTTTGTGAAATATATAGGCTACAGAGAGTTACCTAATACACAATCAAACTTAACCTTAACTACTTTCATCAGTTTGTAGATTTTTAAATCTTACACCATCTGTATACCCATATAACCTCGTTACTTATTTCTGTATTGTAAGTAAGATATTTGCTTATTAATTAATGTATCTCTTTACAATCTCTTTGCAAGTTACATTTTCAAGTAAATTTGTGTCTAACAGAGTGCGTAAAGTATTTTTCTTTTATCATGTTTAAACAAGATTTCGATTTGAGACTTTAGCGACAATTTATTATCTGCATTCCACCTCAAAACTTTCCGAACATAATATAAACTTCTCTTTTGCAGTTACCAATAATTTATTATAATAAACGTGATGTTTGTTTTGAGAAAATATCCGAGTTTGAATAGGCTTACACTAATCTCAAAATTTTAATTTATAAACTAAAAACTAAAATAAAATAACAGATTCTTTTTACCTTGCGAAGTTTCCTTTTCATTAACAAAATCTGTGGACTTCGTAATACACGCACTATACATTTATATGCCACTGTTTCCATATCACAAACTACGGTACTTCTAAAAGAAAAATGCAGGAACTACAATTATTATAGCACGGCCGACTTGATGCTTGAAGCAAAGTTTATGTTATGGAAAATTAAAAACCTATTTATCAATGTCAATTACCGATTACGCTGCCACCTATCAATATTGGCGAAATACAAATAACTATAATGATTACATTCTAGTTAAGAGGTTATTTAAAACGCATCAAGCTGCACAACCTAATAATGTTGTTGTTGTTTTTCTTTTTAGTAGGTTATTTTACGACGCTTTATCAACATCTTAGGTTATTTAGCGTCTGAATGAGATGAAGGTGATAATGCCGGTGAAACGAGTCCGGGGTCCAGCACCGAAAGTTACCCAGCATTTGCTCATATTGGGTTGACGGAAAACCCCGGAAAAAACCTCAACCAGGTAACTTGCTCCGACCGGGAATCGAACCCGGACCACCTGGTTTCGCGGCCAGACGCGCTAACCGTTACTCCACATGTGTGGACTTGTTGTTTAGTTAAGTGTCCGAAGACAGGTTGGAACCTCGGAAGTGACACCAATAAGGCATCGCTCATGAGGCAACTAAGCCAGGAGATAATGGGGTAGAATGACCAGTTCCTTTTCCCCCCTCAATTGCATACATAGAGGACTAATAACATACAGAGGTGTGAAAATTATTAGAATAATCTTAATTTTAAGGGTTTTTTAAAGTTCCTTCACAAATATTCATTGAATTGATGAATATTGGTATATGATATTACTATACTGATGTAGGATATATTAACTACTAACAATGCCGGAAAGCATTGTTGTACATTGGTACTTGTTATGAGAATTCAGAAATTATTATATTATGTTGGCGGAATTGGAAACATAAAAAATTAATTAAGAAATGCTTTAAACAAATTGTTCTTTGCGTTTACATTGTTGTGAAGGTTCAAATGAACGTATACATCTGTTTTGTGCATATAATTTTTTATGTTTCCAATTCCGCCAACATAATATAATAATTTCTGAATTCCCATAACAATTGTAAAATTAGAAAAATACCAATGTACAACAATGCTTTCCGGCATTGTTAGTAGTAAATATATCCTACATCAGTATAGTAATATATACCAATATTCATCAATTCAATTAATATTTGTGAAGGAACTATTAAAAAACCTTTAAAATTAAGATTATTCTAATAATTTTCACACCTCTGTAGTTCACTAATCAGACTTAAGACATATGCAACAATATTAATGTTCTTCCTCTGACATATATCGTCAAGTGAGATGTACTGCCTGGTAAGGTACCGGTACGTACATCAGCCAGAACTCAATCAGAGGTATCTATCAATGTGTTAACTTCAAACAAATTTCAGACTCTGTCCAACTTGTCACCTGAAAAAATATCTTCCAACTTCCAACACTTTCTAGCTCTGAAGCAAACTCAACTAAACAGGATAACAAGATTACTAAAGTAACATTATCTATTCTAGGGGCAGGAAACCTCCACCTATTACACTGAAATCAAAAGTATCAAAATACACTTCTGAATTTAGAAAAAATACAATACAAAACATTACAGGTTGACACTATTCTCATGATGAGACTTTATATAAATACTGGTACTGCCGATAATAATAATCCGTGGCGCTACAGCCCGTGAAGGGCCTAGACCGACTAGGCGGCTGCTGGCCTCACGCCCACATGTCGAAGCAGAGGTGGACGATCATCCAACCAGAATGGAGGTATCGTGTGGTTAGCACGATGATCCCCCCAGCCGTTATAGCTGGCATTCGCAACTGGATTTCGCTACCTATCGTAGCTCCCCAAGTGCATCACGATGCACCGGTCCCATACACTGTCCGAAATTTCATGAGAAAATTTCTTCCCCCATGAGGACTCGAACCAGCGCACATTCCGTAACGTGAGTCCTAGGCAGGATGCCTGAGACCACGATGCCATGGCGCGGGACAGCACTGCCTGCCGATAACTTATACAATTGTTATTGTAATTAAAGTAGTCCTTAGGAGTACTGAGGTAGGGCTAATACATAATGAATTTGTTACACTTCACTACCCGATTGAATTTATTAGACAAATTTAAAATATTCAAATAAAACTACCATGGAACCAATGTCTGAATGGTTAATTTCCACTTCCATCACACCAGATGCACATAGCATCTATAAAATTAACTGGTCTACTTCGTTTATAACTTATCGTTCAATATTAAAAATTCAAGCTAGTTATGTAGACCAATTCTGTAGTGCTCGGGAAAAGTGACACAAGTCAGTTTCCACGAACCTTTTTTGATAATTGAGGAGCGTTTTTGCAAAAGTCGATAGATGCAGAAATTTTCGATAGTGAGTTACATAGGGATATCGTATGTTTTCTACCTCCGGAATTGATCTATGAAATCAGATTTACCAAAAATTGATTCATACCGTATGTAGAGACTACCAAACCTTCTAGGTTTTTTCAGAACTCGATAGATCCTGTCATTTAGTGTAATTTCTGTAAAATCTTCACTTCTGCATCTATCGACTTTTGCAAAAACGCTCCTCAATTTATTGACAACTTACAGAACATCTGTTCGCTTGGAAAAAAATACGTAGGTATTCCTCCCATTACAATAATTCATAGAGAAAAAATCAAATCGACATAAACCAGTGCAAGTTGTCAATAGATTATCAAAAAGGTTTGTGGAAACTGACTTATGTCACTTTTCCCGAGCACTGCAGAATTTATTGGCAGAGTCATTGCCCGAGGTGTGCCATGATGAGATGAGATGAGATGATAGAGAATTGTTGGGATGTCAAAGGGGAACCGGAGCTCTCAGAGAAAACCCTTATGTTACCTGGGCCAGGAGCTTGCTCAATGTAAGTCATAAATCGGGGGTATATCAGGGATCGAATCCGGGTCTAGCCACTGGGCTGCCATGGTGGTTATAATTATATATTATATTAAATACCATATATTTTCGAATACCCCGTGCCCTCGAATAAACCGTGCACCCCACTTTTGAAAGGTAAAAAATAAATAAAATAAAATAAAACAAACAAATTGCAAAAAAAAAAAAAAAAAAAAAAAAACCTTCCAACAAATGTATTCACGATAAATTAAAAACAATTAAACACAAATACAGTTCAGTTAACAATATTTACAACTTACTTACATTTAGCTTTTAAGGAACCCAGCGGCCCTCACATAACCTCACCATCAGTCCCTATCCTGAGCAAAATTAATCCAGTCCCTACCATCACATCCCACTCCCTCAAATCCATTTTAATATTATCCTCCCATCTACGTCTCGGCCTCCTCGAAGGTATTTTTCCCTCAGGTCTTCTAACTAACACTCTATATGCATTTCTAGATTCGCCCATACATGCTACATGCCCTGCCCATCTCAAACGTCTGGATTTAATGTTCCTAATTATGTCAGGTGAAGAATACAATGCGTGCAGTTCTGCGTTGTGTAACTTTCTCCATTCTCCTGTAACTTCATCCCTCTTAGCCCCAAATATTTTCCTAAGCATCTTATTCTCAAACACCCTTAACCTCTGTTCCTCTCTCAAAGTTTCACAACCATACAAAAGAACCAGTAATATAACTGATTTATAAATTCTATATTCCAGATTTTTCGAGAGCAGACTGGATGACAAATGCTTCTCAACTCAATAATAACAAGCATTTCCCATATTTATTCAGTGTTTAATTTCCTCCCGATTGTTGACAAGAATATTGTACGAAATGGAAATATAAAAATTTGAAATTTATCCTTTGAAGAGGTGGAAAAATTCAAATACCTTGGAGCAACAGTAACAAATATAAACGATACTCGGGAGGAAATTAAACACAGAATAAATATGGGAAATGCCTGTTATTATTCGGTTGAGAAGCTTTTATCATCCAGTGTGCTGTCAAAAAATCTGAAAGTGAGAATTTATAAAACAGTTATATTACCGGTTGTTCTTTATGGTTGTGAAACTTGGACTCTCACTTTGAGAGAGGAACATAGATTAAGGGTGTTTGAGAATAAGGTGCTTAGGAAAATATTTGGGGCTAACAGGGATGAAGTTACAGGAGAATGGAGAAAGTTACACAACACAGAACTGCACACATTGTATTCTTCACCTGACATAATTAGGAACATTAAATCCAGACGTTTGAGATGGGCAGGACATATAGCACGTATGGGCGAATCCAGAAATGCATATAGAGTGTTAGTTGGGAGGCCGGAGGGAAAAAGACCTTTGGGGAGGCCGAGACGTAGATGGGAAGATAATATTAAAATGGATTTGAGGGAGGTGGGATATGATGATAGAGACTGGATTAATCTTGCTCAGAATAGGGACCTATGGCGGGCTTATGTGAGGGCGGCAATGAACCTTTGGGTTTCTTGAAAGCCAGTAAGTAAGTAAGTAAGTTGTCTTTTATATTTGTTACTGTTGCTCCAAGGTATGTACTTGAATTTTTTCACCTTTTCAAAAGATAAATTTCCAATTTTTATATTTCCATTTCATACTGTGTTCTAGTCACGTTCAGTTAACAATAAAGGAATAAATAAATCCTGGAGCAGGACACATTTCAAACCCATCTCCTGCACATGGACTGCACACACGTCAGTTGTGCTTAATCAGCCGTTTGTTTACACAATATTCTGCAACATTAATAGCACACGTCACAATTTCCATGTTTCTCTGCATTTTAAGTTTTTTTTTTTTTTTTCCTGTAAGTAAAGGATCGCAATCTCATACCTTTGGTGGTACTGGTACAAAATATAAGGCAGACAATACACTTATCACACTTGAACTTTATTCTGACTCAAGTACTGCTAATCCAAACGCCATTTTCTGAGAGAGGAACATAGGTTAAGGGTATCTGAGAATAAGGTGCTTAGGAAAATATTCGGGGCTAAGCGGGATGAAGTTACAGGAGAATGGAGAAAGTTACACAACACAGAACTGCACGCATTGTATACTTCACCTGACATAATTAGGAACTTAAAATCCAGACGTTTGAGATGGGCAGGGCATGTAGCACGTATGGGCGAATCCAGAAATGCATATAGAGTGTTAGTTGGGAGACCGGAGGGAAAAAGACCTTTAGGGAGGCCGAGACGCAGATGGGAGGATAATATTAAAATGGATTTGAGGGAGGTGGGGTATGATGATAGAGATTGGCTTAATCTGGCACAGGATAGGGACCGATGGCGGGCTTATGTGAGGGCGGCAATGAACCTTCGGGTTCCTTAAAAGCCATTTGTAAGTTGTAAGTAACAATTGAAATACCCACGTGGGAAGTTAATGGCATGCACTACCATCTTAGGAGGAAACTTTGATTCGAGAAAATACGGTATTAATCATCTTGCATATAAATAATTCTAACTCTATTACTGTTGATATAGTTTTATTTGTACATTCATTGATTTACTCTTTACACTTTATAAACGTCAGTACTTGGCTTTTACCCCAAAGCACATTTTCTTAATTATTAATTTATACTTGTCAAAAATGACGCAATGTGTGGATACATGATACATGATCTCCACGTAAAGGAATATCTACATAATACTATCAACATACTGATGGCACAAATATAAATTGCTACCTTACACTGTAAAAATAACTAAGGATACAATATAAAATCAGTAAGAACCAGAAGGATATCATGGTTTGCTGACACGTCACTGATTGTGAAAATGTACCATGATTACAAATTCAACATTACTAAACTCTGTGCTGGAATCATTTTCAAATTCCATGGAAAGCTGTTATGAATCATGGATTACGTAATTCAATAATTTTATTTAATTTTCAAAAAGTTTTTCGCAAGTCCGCATCTGTTAATAGCTGTGAAGTTGAATATTATACTAAGCACATAGAACTGATTAAATTCAATACAAGTATCTTTCAGTTAAAAATATTATATTATGGTATGTAATATTAACCATACTGAATAAAGAAACCAATTTGTAAGTGTAAAAATGCACTCTGTTTCCCTTTATGACTTAATCTTTTTTGTACTAATTACAACTTACTGTTGTTTGTCCACCTCTGAGTAACAAATGATAACAAAGACTTGAAGTGAATAAGGATCTAAGTGCCATTTTTCAACTTTCTAGGAAAATGAGTCATAATGTATTTTGAAGCTAATGGTACATACACATTCTGCCATTTACGAACACCTAATAAAACGAAAAAGGAATGAGTCTGGACTTTGATCCTTAATTATGTTATACAGCTAGACACATAAATTGTTATTCCAGTTAAAAAGAAATCAGAAATATGGCACTTAAATTCTTATTTACTTCAAACCTCCGATTTTATACAATATTAATAAAGTACGAGTGTAATACCCTTCTGTTGGATTAATAAAGAAAATCACTAGCTTTTAGTATTAGTAGGTAGTAAATATGCTCTTCTTCCACAGACCACGTAGTTCATTATATATACAGCATGGACCGTAAGTAATGTCATTAATTTCAGGGGGTTATTCTTTGAGGTATTTCACACAAAAAAGTTTAAAACAATCTTCCTCGTTTTTACTTCCTTTTCTAGATAAAAGTTGTTTTACATGAAATATTTCATAGCATGTTTTGGGAAAGCCATTGATTTAATTCCCGATATGCTCTGCAAATTTAAGACAGCACTGTATTATGATAATAAATTACTGAAAGAATTTTATACATCTTGATTACACAATTTTTAACACTGTATCACTTCGGAATATGTATGATAAGTCTTTCTTGTGTTAAATTTTAACGTACCTTGTTAACATGTTTCGTCCTATTTTGGGACATCTTCAGAAGTGTCGTTGTTGGTCTTGGCGCCTCTTGTTTCCTGTGTGGGTGCGTTCGTAGTGTAGAGTCAAAGAGTGTATGTGTTTTGAAATTGAGTTGTGTGTTGAGAATATCGTTGGGGTGTGTTTTCGTGTGTCTGTATATTTCATATTGTTCTAGTGTGTTTAGTTTCTGGCTTTTTGGTTGGATGTGCAGTATTTCCATGTTTGTGTTGATGTCTCTGTAGGTGTGGTTGGCATTTGTGATGTGTTCTGCATATGTGGAGGTGTTTTATAATTTTGTTATGGCTGTGATGTGTTCTTTGTAACGTGTTTGAAACGATCTGCCTGTCTGTCCTATGTATAAGTTGTTGCAAGTGTTACATTTGAGTTTGTACAGTATACGCCTGTGTGGTTGTATTTGTTTGTTTGTGTTGTTTGTATGTTGAGATATTTTTGTAGAGTGTTATTTGTTCTGTATGCGATGTTGTATTTTAGTTTCTTGAATGAGGTTGCAATTTCATGTGTGTTTTTGTTTTCGTATGTTAGTGTGATGTATTTTTTGTGTTCTTGTGTTTGTGCTGTATTCTTTTGTTTTTTATGGTTTTGTTTCGACTTAAGTATTATGTTGTCTATTATGTTGGGGTTGTATCCGTTTTCTTATGCTATGTATTTCATTGTGTTTAGTTCTTCGTCATTTCAAACACGTTGCAAAGAACACATCACAGCCATAACAAAATTACAAAACACCTCCACATATGCAGAACACATCACAAATGCCAACCACATCTACAGAGACATCAACACAGACATGGAAATACTGCACATCCAACCAAAAAGCCAGAAACTAAACACACTAGAACAATATGAAATATACAGACACACGAAAACACACCCCAACGATATTCTCAACGCACAACTCAATTTCAAAACACATACACTCTTTGACTCTACACTACGAACACACCCACACAGGAAACAAGAGGCGCCAACACCAACAACGACCAGCAACAACGACCAGTTCTGAAGATGACCGAAAACAAAAACAGGTCGAAACATGTTAACAAGGTACGTTAAAATTTAACACAAGAAAGACTTATCATACATATCCCAAAACACGCTATGAAATGTTTTTTTTTTTTTTTTCGTTGTTGGTAACTCTATAGCATCTATTAGATGCTTTATGGTTGTGCTAACCGATGGAGTTACTTGTCAACAATGTGACGCTGAAACGTGTGTTCAGGTTACTGCCCAGCGACAGTCCTGATGTATTTTTGTATTTGTGATGATTGGTTAATTAATATTAACCCGGCACACTCACAATCATACAAATTTCCAGACTCTAGACACCCAGGGAATTCTTCTTCTTCAAGAAAAATTCACCGAGCGCCGAGCCCGGGAATCGAACCCGGGACCTCCTGATCTGGAAGCCAGCATGCTGACTAACAGACCACGGAGGCAGTCGTTTCATATATAAAACAATTTTTATCTAGAAAACGAAACAAAAACGAGCAAAATTGTATTAAAATTTTTTTGTTTGAAATATCTCAAACAACAAACCCCCGAAATTAATGACATTACTTATGGTTCACCTTGTATAATCATATTTTATATCAATGTGTTAAGTATCACTACAGATTAAGTTAGAGCTTTGGTCAGTGCTTAGCTGACTTAGTAATTGCTGTGACTACTTTTTTGCAGAATAATAAGCAATAATCTAGTATATGAGCACGAAACTTACTGCACCTCAATCTCCAATGCCACTCTTTTGCGGAGGGGAAGAAAGACATAATGGTCTGCATGCTAATGTTAAGCAATTGCAACAAAACTTACAGCCAAAGATGTATAGTAGTAGTAGTAGCAGTAATAATAATAATAATAATAATAATAATAATAATAATAATAATATAAAAACTACAGTGATTTCAATTAGTTTCATCATACATTTTTAACGAGCTATGAACTGTAAATCACTAATACTACTACCAGTAGTTAAACAGCTGCATTAAAAATAAAACAAATAACAAAACAATTTATACAGATTATACACTTGACTTAATCATAACTTCATAAGGCAACTCGTATCACACCTAACATCAACAACTTACTCCAATAAGAAGAATATTCATTTAACGTAAAAAAATGTTCAAAACAGTACAAATATCCCTAATAGATTAAACATTTTTGAAAAAAAAAAAATCATGCTATTTAAAGCATATTACATTCTCATGAAAACTGAACTAATTTTGTTTCATTAAACCATTGTGTCTGCTCTGACATGCGACTAATCTCTCCAGGCAATATAATAAATAAAGACTGAGCAAATAACCTCATTACATCATCCTTGTAACTAATCACTAGGCAACAAAAAAACAAGTGAATAACATGTTGTATACATGTGTGTGAACACATATAATATTTATATTAGAAAAACTGTCACAGAAAACACTTCCTGCTGCTGCTTGCAGTCTGTGAAACAAAAGACGTCAAAACGTATTTGATAGTATAATGTACAATTTAAATATACATTTAAACTGAACTTTTCCAAGCTTTACATTCAAGTAACTAAGAATGCTACATTACATAATTAAATTCAATGCAAAAATGATGCTCCATGAAATACAAATTATGTAAACATACACTAAACGGAGCCTTCAGAAGGACAAGGAAGTACTCTGAAGTTACTAAGTACGTCATAAAGCATTATGCAGCCTACTTCAATTTAAATATGAAATTATGAAAGATCATTTAGATGTAACAGAACACAGTTCCAGTAAAAATAATATAGGATTCCACAATTCCAGTATAAATAATACAGTAAATGACTGACGAAACAATTTGGAGGCTTCTGAAATAGCGGAGTTCTAGTAATTTTTTCAACTAGAGAACTGATTAAACCTGTAGCTAAATAAAATTCTTACAGTAAACAAACTTCACCCTTAATGAATATATTTTAATTACTTCCTATTGCTGACGCTCTGCTTAATAGAGCAAAAATGTATCTTTAGAGCAGCTATTACTCGCATTTGGAATTTATTTTATGCTAATCTATAGTAAAATCCTGCCTAATTTAGAGCATTACTAAGAGTGATGGTTGTCAACACAATATTTAGCAAAATTCGTATGTTTATAATTCACACATTACACGAGTGAATATACAAATTACATTATAATTCTTTGGTATGGCATAATTAACATACACTGGAATGTAACAATAACATAACTCAGAGAATAAATATAACAACGTCACTAATACAAACAATCACAACTACCTAGAAACATAACAAAGCTTTTCTTAACAATTAACTTCAAATAAAAATACACAAAAGTGTCCAGTAACATCTCACATAATTGCCATTAAATAACAAACAAAATAAATCTATTTTATTAAGATTTTTTTTACATAAATTATCACATAACACTTTAATCCTGCTTCATAACCGAGTTTACCTTACACATATTACGTTTAAAACAACTTATAAGCACATATGTGAAAAGGACAATTCAATCTGATTATTAATTTAAAGTGACAGATGTTGAAAACAATTACTTACAGATCAAAGATTTCTAAAAAGAATTTCATGTGATCTGATATGATGTAAAATATATTACATTTTCATGAAATCCCTTCAAAAATAAAACAAAATATTTAGAACTTAAGTACCGGTACACAAACGCTGTATGCAAAAATTAAACGACATGCTGAAGATAATACAATACAATTAAGTTCATATTTATAATATCAATTTAAAAAAAAAAATCTGTCCAAATATTCTCAGTCAGTAATAAGAAAGAATTTTCTTATATGTGAATAAATATGTATACATCAGAATTAAATCGTAGCTGCATCTCATTAAAAGTTACCCTGTATTTCACTTTCAATTATTAACTTTAGCTGCAACATTCTTTAAATATTGATGGCACTTTTAGCACAAATAAAATGCGTTGTATTTCTTTGGTGTACACATCAGCGAAATCTTCTAAATTAATAATAAAAAGTATCGCAAATACCTAAAGCTATTACTGAACACTGACACCCATCAGTTCCCATAAATAAATCACTTTTAACTCCTGCTTAGTGTAATTTTCCCTCATATAAATACAAACCATGCAACAGTAGTTAAGTGAAACACTGCAGCATGGTCACAAGGTCTTCAAATGGTAATTATACATGAAAATATTAATATACATGCATTTGAAGCTATGAAAGAACTGACTTTCTTTATATTATCTTTGATTTCATCTTGACGCTCAGAAGCTAACAAAAACAAAACAATTAGAGATCAAAATATGTCTGCCTTTCAAGAGAGATTAATCTGCATTATTTTATCTGTATTCTGTTTGTAAGCATATGATCAATATTTCATTAAATTCAAGATTAAGTTACGTTTACAATGTTGCATAAAACAATTCTACCCTCTATTAAATAATATTCATTAACATAATTTTCGACAGAACTCGAAATTCCTAACCTACATCTAAATGTTCACTAGAGAAGAAGTAATTCTAAACAGTTAGTCAACCTTAATTTAAATAAAAGGCTCATAAAAAAGATACCCTGTCCGTAATAGTAGGAAATAGTTTTGTAATAAAGAAACATCTTCCTTCATATTCCTAAGAGATGACAAAAAAACCTCAAGCACACAATTGCACTTACATTAAACGTTCCCTTCTAATTGTGACTTGTGTATGCTGAAAGCAGAAGATGGCAAGAGGCTTGCCTTCAAAGAGTTAGTATACAAATATGTTCAATAAATACTTCTGTAATCACTAAATATCAATACTGCACTCCCTTGCTAAGCTTGACCTTTTAAGAAGTGAATTCAACTCAATGAATTACAATATTCAAGGAGGTGCGTGTTTTGTGCAAGATGAAAAACCTTAAACAACTTAGAAAAAGCATTAGACGCTAGGAGCAATGTTAGTTATTGTTAGTACTTTATCACTGTTTAAATATCAGCACACTGACTATTAAAAATGTTATTTTTGTAACTTTTTTTAATATTTTAAAATTAAATATAAAAAATTCTTACGTTCCAGTGAATGACTTGTGTGGATCATCAATCACTTTCACTCTGGTATATAAACAACACAGCATTCTATGAAAGTGACTGTATAATTTTGCTTATTGCTAGTATTATATTGCCTTATTTTTTAGTAATTTTGTTTAATTTAATATCATCATCATCATCATCATCATCATCATCATTATTATTTCAAGAATAGGCTTAACAGCCTGTTTCGGCATTACTCCATCTTCTAACCGGTCTACCAACATTACTTCTCCTTCTTGGTTTGTATAAAAGAATTTCTTAAGCAATCTACCTTCCTCCATTTGATCAACATGTTGTTTCCATTTTAGTCTGTTTTCTTTAATTTGATAATTTATAGAAATAGTACATTATGCAACGAGCCTATAATGGTAGTAATTAAGACGCGAGTATGTTTATGAAATGAGCGCAAGCGAGTTTCATAATTTTCATACGAGAGTCTTAATTACCATTATAGTCAAGTTTCATACGACTTTTTATGATCGACCATATTTCTAACTTGAAATTATTCATAAGTATTCATGTTATTCTTATCTGACTGAGGAGCGGAACTGACCTTGTGCAATATCTCGTAAATTGTGAGATGTGCGCAGACGCGAAAGTATTGATTTTTTCCGAGAAACAAATGTCATTGACCTGGATTTAATCTAGAGAGTAAAATGAACAATAATCTTGATATAACCTGGAAATTGATTTAGACATTGAAAAACGAGATGACAAATTGAATTTATTTGAATATTATTTTGCCGAAATTTCCGGCGTTGTAAGTTGCAGCTCGTTATCACTAGTGTCCGCTATTTTTACTTTGTCTAATCTCGCGCTAGTTGTCTTTCGATTGCATATCCGAGAATAATTGATACTTGCGCTTTCATATTGCTACAATGGTATTTTCTGATTGGTGGAACACCTGAACTTTAATGAATAGGTGTACTTTAATGAGGTCCATTAAAGGGCTGCTACCAGGTGTATAATTACTACATTTCGGCATGGTCGAGCATAAAAAATATTTCGAGAATCTCTTATATTTTAATTTCTTATTTTATCCATTTTTGTACAACAATACACATTCTGAAGGAATTTAATTTCAGTGGCTTGTATTTCATTTTTTTTTCTTCCCACAGTCAACAACTCTTTGCCATACAAGAGCGTCGGGTACAGCAGTTCACAGAAACATAACAGGATCTTTGGTTTTCATTGCCTCTTCAGTGTTTTTCTAATGACTCCATTTGCTGATTGGTATCTTTGAAGTGTCTCACTTATATCTTCGTCCTTCTGATAGGATTATCACAACTTAGATAGCTAAAGTGTAACACTTATTCTAATATCGTATTTTCTATGGTTATTTTTTTTTTCTTACAGGATACTTGCCACGAAATTATAAATTTTGTCTTGTTTTCTGCAATTTTTAAATTAAAATTCTTACACATATAATTAAAATAACACACTGCTTTTTGCAGTTTCCTCTCAGAATCTTGCAATATCACATCGTCCCCAAATTTAATTTAAATAAAAAAATATGAATGAATGCCGTTTCCTTTTTTAATTTTCAGCAATTTGCTAACGAATTTTAAGGTTTGTTTTTAATTTTGTAGGGAATAGAGCAAAGAAAAAGTGTATTTTAGGCATCCAAAAGTTCAGAAGTTGGCTGTCTCTTTATCACTAAGATTAGGTATGAAACTAGCTAGAGTTGTAAGTCAAATATTTCTCATGAAGTAGAATTTAGAGTAATGGGACAATATCAAAAATGCTATCTTGAATATTCGTCCCAACTAATTTGTACAATAATAATATATTTATTTATTTGTCTAATGGCTAATACATGATATTTACTATCATTGACTGAGCGAAAAACAAGAAAGTGGTGAACAAAACTACGGATTAAGTAATTAAAAACATTCGGGCTCTGGCTTCCCAGTAGCGGTCGACTTCCTTGGAGGATTTCAGAGCAGGGCATTTTGCAAGATGTTGTCTATCCATGTCTTCCTGTTGATGGCACAAAATGCAGGATGCTGATGGAAGGATGCCAAGACGATTGAGGTGTTTACCCAGGATGTCATGTTCAGTGTTAAGACGAAAGCTTGCAACTGCCAGTCTTCTGGGTTCAGGAGGTATATCCTTCAGTAATTTCCTACGTTGTTGCGAAATGTTTATGTCCAGTTCTTGTTGGTGATTATTTCTTTGTAGTTGCTTGATATATTGTTTTACTGAGCTAAATGACAAAGGTTTCCGTGGGTTTATTTTGAGATTGGCACCCTTCTTAGCTAATATGTCAGCCTGTTCATTTCCATGTAGATTACAATGTCCTGGGATCCATTGTAACACAACTGTTTTGCCACGTTCTTTTAAAGTTGCAAGTATTTTTTGACAATTATTGATTTGTTCTGTGTAGGAGTGATCAGTTTTATTTATTGACAAAATGGCTGCTTTTGAGTCCGAGAGGATGACGGCGTTTGTGAATTTATTCATATGGAATAAAAGTTGATTTAAGGCAGCATGTATAATATAATAATAATAATACAATAATAATATATACCTGATCACAAAATCGTCCCACACAATTTGTACCACATTTTAAATTTATCTCGGTCAGTTGGTATTGCAATATTACGTCCTAATTGGGACGAATGAAATTTGTTGTTAGAAAACGTAGCAGGCCATGGTTTCAAGTCTATCGGTTTCGTTGCTAGGAGTTGATAGTTTCTTCACATATTTAGAAATGATACGATCAAGGTTAACAATGTCTGAACTGCACTGTTTCGTTGCTAGGAATTGACAGTTTTATTTAGAGTTAATTTAGTCACTGAAGTAAAAATTTTAAGAGTTTTTAAATGCTCTTCACAAATTTAGAAATGAAATGACCAAGTTCACAACACCCGAAAGAGGCAAGCCGAAGCTGATTTGGGAAGGATATATTTATACACCAATCACAGAGAAGGCGAAGTCAAGATGGAATGGAGATGTGAGAAATGCTGTGAGTATTCAGCCCTAATACATCTTGGTTCAAAAACATGAAGTCTCTACTGAAAGAGACAGAACATACGAATGACCTGGAATGAGGTAAGTGTAAAGCAAAAAAAATTATTGCAAGGGTTAGTTTAATGAAACGATTTTATCTTAATACGTTAAATAGTGATTATATTTAAATATCTAAATAATTTTACTTTATAAATGATAAAGTTCTGAGTAATAAAATTATCTTTACATTTCTAATGGATTCAGACTAACTAGTAATTTTGATAAATTTCAATAATATGGAAATAAAACTGCTGATTTTCTTGCCAGAAAAGGATCCAATTTAATTCAGAATACAAATACAAGCCCACTTTTTACACCCATGAAAAGACTAATTAAAAACAAATATAAAATCAAGCAAAACCAAACACTATGTAACAAAGCCAAAGATAAAAAAATGGAGCATTTTAATAAAAAAACTAGAAATTATTCCAGAAATCCCACGTAAAACTGCAGTAGCAAAATTCAGATTGCTTACGGAACACGATTATTTGGCCAAACACTTGCATAAAATAGGAATTTACACGAATCCAAATTGTCTTCTATGCCACAAAGAAGAACAAGAAATGACTGAAGATCATTTACAAACCTGTGAAGTTCTACCTGATGGATTCACCACAGAGAAATATTGGAGAGCAAGAGCGTTAATGGCTTCGTTGCCAAAGCCCAGCATTAGATAACAACAACACAACAACATTTCAATAATAATCTTTTACTACGTGTCTATTATTATATATTATTATTATTATTATTAAATATATCAAAAGTGAGATGATATTCCAAGCTTAAGCTCCCCTCTCCATCAACAAAGTGAGTTCTCGTGCCCACAAGAGGCAATACTTCTATGGTGTGATGCACCTCATCCGACAAGAGATAAACTGAAAACACTTGTTCGATCAAATAAGTCAGGGCCCCCAAGAAACTATAACAAATTACAAATTCCGGTCCATAACCTATAACATATACAAGGTGTTAAAAAAACAGGGTCTAATATTTTGAGAAGACTAGTATTAATCAAAACAAAAAAAAAAAAGTCTAATAAACATGGGCCCTAAATTAATATTTTTTAAGAAACAAGACGTACTGTGAAATTGATATTGTAACAACAGCATATCTTCTAAAGCGAGCTCTTTGCTCATTTCTTATTGCAGTGCAGTAAACAAAAGAGTAACAGAAATAAACGAGCAAAGAGCTCACATCAGAAGATACGCTGTTGTTACAATACAAAATTCACAGTACTTTTTTCTTCAAACATATTAGTTTTACAACTCATGTTTATTAGAAATTTTTTTCTTGTTTCATGAAAACCACCTTTTCTTAAGGGGACACTCAACCATATTTCGGAACTTTTTTCCTATTTGACCAATCTTTTTCAAATTTGTAGAAAAAGTTTAATATACACATGGAAAGTAACATGCAAAATCTCAGCTCATTAGATCCAATACTTTTCAAAATAAAAAAATATTTCAATTTTTAATCAATCATTAATTGAAATATCATTTTTAATTATCATTTTTTTATTTTTTGGCTTTGTGCATTTGACTGTGCCTTCTCAATGAAGAGGGGAAGAATTCTGTGTAGTGATTTAGTTCTGTCACGTAAATTAGTGTAAAAATTTAATTTTATATTTCTGTGAAATTAAATTTTAAATTTTTTAATGATTAAAAAATCATAAATAGCTTCAAAAAGATAATATTGTAAAACTGATACACAAAATGACACTTTTTCTCCAATTTTTAAGTTGAGTGTCCCCTTAAAATATTAGATCCTTTTCTTAACATCCTGTATAAGAACACTGTGAAAGCAGCTCCCCAGGGCAGGAAACCCGTAACAAGAAGTAAGATAATTAAAGTTTTAAATTCTACATTTATCACACTCAGAGACCGGATTATATGTACTAAAAGTTAATACCTATTCCAACTAATTATAAACGAGCAAACAATAAATAATGCCACTGTTTGAAAGTAGTAGCCAACAGTAGTGTGTGGCACAAACTTTGTGTTCGCTGTGTAACTGACCAAGTTCATGTCATTCACTGTAATTGGCTCCAGTTTCCATGACCAGACTTGTGGCACTGTTGTAATGGGTGATTCTCACTCTTTAAACAACAAGAAATGGATTCTGAACACCTCAAAATCTGTGATTCAGTGGCTGACCATGATAATACCTTTGAAAAATATTGGAGTGCAAGAGGTCAAATGACTTTATTGTCAAACGCCTGGCATTAGAAAACAACAAACAACAACTCTTTAAACAAGTTCAATAGAACAGACTGAACTATTAAGTTACAAATTAACAAGTGAGCTTCACTAGCTGCCTTCTCCAGTCTTTGTCCTTCAGCTCTCCTTTGTTAGATTTCAGAGTTTTGCGAACAAGGTTTCAAAACGGTTCTAATCAATATCACATCCACTCAGGTATACTGGGTGTCATTTTTCACTTTTAATAAATAAAAATCTGGTCCCTAATCATAACTGTAACCCGGATTTATATGAATTAAAAGTTAAGAATGGTACTGAGTATACTAGAATGAATGTAGTGTCCATTAGGAAGGTTTTTAAGACTGGCCCACAAGACTCCGAAATCTAATAATGGAGAATGCATTTTGTAAACCACATGCTGATTTGAAGGTGGTGGTTAAGACTGTTAACAGAACCAAAGTGAATTACTGAATGACAGGAATGACATCTGAAAGGAGTGGGGACATCAGCGAATAAGGATCATAAAGAATGGACACTGAGCGAATTTTCCTGTGTTTTGTTTCTCTGTGCACCAGCGTTTAGTTCCACTTTCAAGCGCTAGAGGTTAGTGTAATCGAGCATAGGCTAAGATAATAATTGAGAATAGAGTTGAGACATAGGATTCAAACATCGCCTACCTTATTGCATAATCCAGTAACACTTTGCTTCAAATAAATTCAAGTTAACAGCTTTTCCTTATTTCTCAGTGACGAACTAGTTATAATAATAATTTTTTATATTTCAGATGTACAATACATCATAAAATTAAGTATCAAATTCGTTTAATATTTCTATATAATATAATATAGGTATATGGTTTTACTTCTCATAAGAGTTTTCTTTTTCCATTTTCAGTGCTATTAAATCATTACATATTTTAATTGTTGTTGGGGTCAACGTCTCAACTCTCATTATAAAGGAACTCTAGAGTCTAGACATTACAGTTAATGATGGATTTATTATTTTATGGATCCAATTTATTTTGAGTACATAATGTACCTAGATGTATTAATTATATGTGTTATATTTCCACTGTGTCGACTGCTGGTGTGATGTCAGCGCCAACTCTAGGGAGAAAGCAGAATCTCATGCTCTAGCTGGCTTGAAGGTCACTGAAATCAGTCCGGCTACATCAAAGGTACCGACGCGAAGTGTCCATTCTTTATAATCCCTATTTGCTGGGGACATGGCTTGTATGTTTACAAACTGGACACACCATTAGCCAAATGGCTAGAGCATCAGGTAACCCAGGTTCGAAACCCGCCAGGTCCAACTAGAATTTGTGATGGACAAAGACTGTGTTTGGTAGTAGGTTTTCCAAGGTACTCCCATTTCCCCTGCCAGCATTCCACCAATGCACCATTAATCCTCATCATACGATGTTATGTAGTTCGCCTCCTATGGTGCACCAAGTGCAACGCCTTTATGGCGGCTGAAAGAACTACAAGCTTCAGCACATTTCCCACTAAAGGAGAATGCTGGAGTGAATGATGTAAGCCAAGTTCCCGCATTACTTAAGGCTGGTTCACAATAAACCGGAAACGAGAATCTGAACGAAAACGAAAACGGTAAAACTGCTGAAATGTATACATTTAAACGTGAGCATTCACAATTAACGAAAAGCTTGCCAGAGCCCGGGATCGGGAACGGAGAGTTGGCCAAGTTTCAACTTTGGCGTTCACGTTTCCGATCACAGCCCACTAGATTCATTCTATTGCCATCTAAAAGCTATTTTGTCGTCGTATATTTTGTAGCAAGAAGACCGTGACATAACCTATTCATTATTTTGTTCTGTGCTGTGCATCATGGAGCAAGTTTTATTTGATGAGATTCTAATATTGAGTGATGAGGAAAATCCTCACGTTTACGATAAGCGGCGCGCCTCGTATAAAGATGAGAAAATGAAGGAGAATACGTGGCTTTCAATAGCTGCATCTTTGAACACCGATCGTAAGTGAATCATATTTTATTACTCTATTGGTTGTATTACACACTACATATTCATGCTTCAATTCAATAATTACTGTTGTGTTCATTTTTGTTCTATTACAAATGTTTCTTCTCTGATTATTTTACGTTATGGTAGACTTAAAATAGGTTGTGATAATAAAGATGCATGGGCATATTTATAGTACCGTAACTAATGAAATGTTTCAGTTGAAATTTCTAAGTTGGTTAACCTGTGTTTATCTTGACTGCCTTGTACTCATGAGAGAACGCCATTGGTCAATTATACACAAATAACATCAGAATGCGTAATATCGACTTTATATATCGTTATTGAGATACATATCAATATGCATAGTCGTCTACGTTCTCGGTTTATTGTGAATCAAAAATTTTCATATTCACGTCCTCTGCTTCTCGTTTTCATTCTGGTTCTCGTTCCCGGTTTATTATGAACCAGCCTTTACTTACTTACTTACTGGCTTTTAAGGAACCCGGAGGTTCATTGCCGCCCTCACATAAGCCTGCCATTGGTCCCTATTCTGTGCAAGATTAATCCATCTCAATCATCATATCCCACCTCCCTTAAATCCATTTTAATATTATCCTCCCATCTACGTCTCGGCCTCCCCAAAGGTCTTTTCCCCTCCGGCCTCCCAACTAAGTTCAAAAAAAGTTTATAAAATTTACTGAATAAAAATATTAACTTTCAGTACATATAAATTCAGGCTCTAAATATAAGTCTCTCTTTTCTACATTTAATCTTTGCGTGTGTAAATATATACATACAAAACACGTCATTCATGAAACTTCATCTCCAGCAGAAAGGTTAATCTTAGCAAGGGAGAACTTATTACTATCAGATAGTATGTTAACTTAATACTTCTACTTCCCGTCCGTCCTCTTCCTGTCAGAATCACCTTCACTTGCCGGTGGTTCTTCCCTCACCACGGTGATCATCCTCAACATCAGCACAGCCAGTACTTTATCTAGCGGATCCATGAACCCTCGCTGCATCCACTTGGGAATCGTTGTTCGTGCGTGAGAGAACCCCAGTTTCTGCAGGATGTAGTCCACTCCATATGGCTCTATACTTTTGCCAGCCCATGACAGCAGCCTGAAATGTGTTACACACGCATAAGAAGAATGGGGTTGTCTCATTTTACATTTTGTCGTCATTCTAAACTTATCTGCAATGGAGGTTCGTTTCCAAGAAAATTTAATCAGTTCTGTTAATTTGTACATACATCTTGATTACACAACTTTTAACACTGTATCACTTCGGAATATGTATGGTAAGACTTTAATGTGTTAAATTTCAATGTACCTCGTTTACATGTTTCGACCTATTTATGGGTCATCTTCAGAACTGGTCGTTGTTGGTCTTGGCGCCATTTGTTCTGTTTCCTGTGAGGGTGTGTTCCTGTGGTATAGTGTAGAGTCAAAGAGTGTGTGTGTGTTTTGAAGTTGAGTTGTGTGTTGAGAATTTCGTTGGGGTGTGTTTTTGTGTGTCTGTAAATTTCATATTGTTCTCATGTGTTTAGTTTCCGGCTTTTTGGTTGGATGTGTAGTATTTTCTTGTCTGTGTTGATGTCTCTGTGGGTGTGGTTAGCATTTGTGATGTGTTCTGCATATGTGGAGGTGTTTTGTAATTTTGTTATGGCTGTGACGTGTTCTTTGTAACGTGTTTGAAACGATCTGCAGACACACAAAAACACACCTCAACGAAATTCTCAACACACAACTCAACTTCAAAACACACACTCTCTTTGACTCTACGCTATACCACAGGAACACACCCTCACAGGAAACAGAACAAGTGGCGCCAAGACCAACAATGACCAGTTCTGAAGATGACCCATAAATAGGTTGAAACATGTTAAACGAGGTACGTTGAAATTTAGCACAGGAAAGTCTTACCATACATATTCCGAATCTGTTAATTTGGCACATTTTAATAAGTGTTCCTGATCCATTTCACTTTACCATTCTAAAAAAGTACTGTGATGCTATTACGAATTTTTTTTAATTCCATCTTCTGTGCATGTCAGTCTAAATGCAGCAATTTCTTCTAAGTTCATGTATTCAGTATCTGAGTCCATAACTGAGAATGATGCACATCAAATTTAACAATTTTTCATACAATATTAGTGAGTCATTTGAAAAAAAATAATAATAATACAAAATGGTGATATGTAAGTAAGTAGAAAGTTTCTGAGACAGATGGACAAATATATAGATAGGGCATTCAACACTACAGTGGTAAGACGGAATACTAGTTTTCCATATAAACTATCATTTGCCTCAACTTTCTATTCCTACAAATTTACACTCTTTATCTGTCATATACAGTAGAACCTCTATTATCTGTGGTAATGAAGGGGATGGACTGAACGGTTTATACAAAAAATCGGATAATCCTTATCGTGAAAGATTTTGTAATTTCCTCCATGGTCTTGTATTTAACTCACTAGGTAGTGGATCAGAAGTTCACTAATTTAAGTCTGGTTGTCAACGACGGATTTTTAAGGGGCAAGAAAGCTCTTTGTAATGAGTCTCAGGAAAGATAGGAATAAAAGAGGTCTCATGTTGTAGATTTACATTCTTTTTTACATTTTATCCTTGTTTTTTATTAAATTGCGTAGTTGTAACTCCAATCTCGTATTCTGATGGGCGATGAGCCACAGTTTCTCTTTCTCAAACCATTCAATTATTTTCATTTTTTCAATACTTAGCACAACACGTTTTCTGTTAACACCCATGGAAGACATGTCATTTTATATACAATGTTGTATTATAGAACGGCAATTAGAACAGTAGACAATCCTGTGTAACAATAAAGGCTTGTAATATCATTCTCTAGCAAAAACATATGTAGAACCTACTAATATGATGTACAAAACAGTAGTTCATATAAATGATTTATTTCTGAAGAAAAAAAAGAGCGAGAAATAGACAGTCGGATAATCTACCAATCGGTTAATAGGGTGACGGATAATCGGGGTTCTACTGTATTTAAGAAATAGCTATGTTGCATAGTGTGTTTGCTTCAGAGGTTTAGTATGGATGGTGCAAAATATTCATTACAACAGATATATGCACAGTACCTATACAGTATGTGTAATTTATATATGAGGCACTCAGCGCACAAATGGTCCAACCCACAAAATGATATTTCCACTTTTCTTCTTTGTAACAGTGCACAAAATGCGATACACAAACGAAGCTTGTGCCGAAATCCCATGGAAAAATTGGGAATGATGATTAGGCCGATTTACATTTTGAAGAGAACAGTACGAGTTCTTTAAAGCAAAAAACTCAATATGCAAATGTACATATATAAATGAAATAATTTATCAAGTACTGGATGAAATTCATTATTCTCAAAAACATAATTCAGCCATTAGTGAAAAAAGTGCTACAAACACAGAATCCTTTGCAACCTTTTTAACACAACAAACTGAAAAAAAAAAGTGTGCTTAACTAAAGAAAGAAACTCTTGTTAAGCAATATTAACTTGTAGCAATCGATATTTCTTTTATCTTAACCTGTGTGTTATTTGAATGTGAGATAATTTTAAGTAAGAGGTTAATAAAATTCTACAGATATTTTTAACAGGACAACACAATTCACACAATGCCGGTAGTTCCTGTGTGTACTGGAATCTACGTTTCATGACTGCATAACAAGCTATAACTTCCAGCAATCTAGATCCCTCTATCTTAACATCATTTTTACCTATAGGCAGCAGGTAAAAAAAAAAAATCAGTATTTTGAGAAGTTAGTAGTGTTCATCAAAACAAGACAACAATGTATAATAAACATGGATCCTAAAATTAATATCTTCCGAGATATCAGTACTTGTTCATCAACATCACAGGAGATGAACAATGAGATTTAAAAGTGAGTGAGAGAGAGAGCACTCAATATTCTGATTCTGAGAGGTATTAATATTCATCAAAACAAGAAAAAAAACTCTAATAAACATGGGTCCTAAAATAAAATTTTCTACGAAACAAGAGCTTTGAAATTGATATTATAAGAACAATATGTATACCTTCTCCTGTGAGTCTTTCCTTCTTTCTAATTGAGTATACAGAGCCAAATGACTGCACATATTCTTACCCTTTTGTTTACTGAATTTCCGATGGGATACACAAATTTCAAAGTCCTTGTTTTGTATAAAATTTAATTTTAGAACCCATGTCTATTAGACTTTCTCCTAGCTTTCCTAGCTTTGAGGAAAACTACCACCTTTCAGAATACTGAATGCTTTTTTAACGCCCTGATTGTAAAGTCACTTAATAATATCATAAGAGATGTTGAAAGCAATGTCTAATAGTGGCAATACTTCCTTACTTACTTACTGGCTTTTAAGGAACCCGGAGGTTCATTGCAGCCCTCACATAAGCCTGCCATCGGTCCCTATCCTGAGCAAGATTAATCCAGTCCCTATATCACATTCCACCTCCCTCAAATCCAGTTTAATATTTTCTTCCCATCTACGTCTCGGCCTCCCTAAAGATCTTTTTCCCTCCGGCCTCCCAACTAACACTCTATATGCATTTCTGGATTCGCCATACGTGCTACATGGCCTGCCCATCTCAAAGTCTGGATTTAATGTTCCTAATTACGCCAGGTGAAGAATACAATGCGTGCAGTTCTGTGTTGTGTAACTTTCTCCATTCTCCTGTAACCTCATCCCTCTTACCCCCAAATATTTTCCTAAGCACCTTATTCTCAAACACCCTTAATCTGTTCCTCTCTCAAAGTGAGAGTGCAAGTTTCACAACCATACAGAACAACCGGTAATATAACTGTTTTATAAATTCTAACTTTCAGATTTTTCGACAGCAGACTGGATGATAAAAGTTTCTCAATAGTGGCAATACAAGTTTCATTTTATTGTGAAATATTTTTGTAAATTCTTCTTGTGAAATGCTCTATAACACGATTACTGAATTCAATTCATTAAGCATGCATGAGCCATGTCAGTACTGGGTGTTCATTTCAAAGTGTGTCATGACGTCACTGTTGTTGGGTCACCGATTTGAAGTGAGTTTCAGCTTATATGTTAGAGAAGTTGCCTATTATTCAAGGCGTTCAATCTGAACTTGAGAACGTGTACGGTATAACTTGAACGTCGTAGCAACAGATGGCAGTCTGTACGGTCTGTGTGCTACCATAACCTCTTTCGAACTGTGTTTTGCGCCGGCAAGTCGTACGCAGGGTATTTGTTATCATCGGTTGCATACGGTAACATTCCACAATACAAATCAAATGCTCCGTGTCCATGTTGACCGTCGAAGTTAATGTCAACAAATACATAAGTAATCGTCTTAACCCTCTCCCCATATCCCGACAGTACATATTTCCAAACAGTTCACATTCCTGCCACTACCGGCGTTACCGTATGTATCAGCACGTACTGTTCAGAATGAACGCCGTACTTGCTAGCCAATTCTCTGCCTCTGAGATTATACACCTGAGCTGCGGAAGTGTAGGAAGATTGAATTCTCTAGGCTCATCAGCTAGCCACATGACGGCATACAGCGAGCCAAGACACATTTTGAACTGAACACCCAGTATATACTGCACATTTTACTTTTCCCCACAGACAAATATGTAGTGAACTCTGATTTGGTGAGCAAGGAGTTACAAGTTTCCAGAGAGGATGTGCTCTCCAAATCTGTCATTTAAAGCTGCAGAGAACTTGTCTGCTGTGCATGCAGTAGTGGACAGGATAATTTTCAGTAATTAAGCTATGATGTATGTAATGGAGGGGGAAAGGAACTCGCCATCCTACCCTATTTCTCTTGGCCTAGTTGCCTTGTTGGTATCACTTATGAGGCCCAGCCCTGTCTTCGGACAGTTGACTAAGCAACAAGCCAAGATGAACTGCATGCCTCACCTCACAGTGGGCTCCAGGTGCCAAGTCTTGCAGTGATAATTTCTCCAGTCTTTGGTGAACATCTCGGCTGGGTCGAAAGCTTTGCGTTTTCTCTCTTCATCACTCGTGGCACCACTTGCGCCCATTCCTCCACTCGCACTGCCAGAGGCGTCCCTGCCACGCCTGCTGTCAGGGTCAGGGCTCACAGCCCTTGCACCTCCACTCACAGAACCGGTCTGCCGAAAGTTTGTGCAACAGTTATCAAAGATGACTGAGTAGAGTGACAGTTATAACAAGCAAGCATGAGAGAGAGACACACACACGCACCCACAACTACACACACTGACTGCCCACACGCAAACGCACACACACCCACATACACACATACCCACACCCACACGCACACACCCATACCCACACACACCCCCACCCATACTCCCACCCACACCCATACCCATACACACACACCCCCACACCCACCCATACCCACACACCCAAACTCCCACCCACACCCATACACACACCCCCACCCACAACCCCACACACACATCCATACCCACACCCCCACACACACCTACCCACACACCCATACCCACACTCCCACACACAACCATACCCACACCCCCACCCACACCCACCCATACCCACACACCCCCACACACACACCCAAACTCCCACCCACACCCACACACCCAAATTCCCACCCACACCCATACACACACCCCCACCCATTCCCACACCCACCCACACAAACCCACCCCCATCCATACACACACCCCACAAACACCCATACCCACACCCCCACACACATACCCACACTCCAAACACACCCATACACACACCCACCCACACCCATACCCATACACACACCCACCCATACCCACACCCACCCACACCTATATCCACAACCCCACACAAAACCACCCATACCCACACCCACCCACACACCCATATCCACCCCCACCCATAACCACCCACGCACCCATACACACACATACCCACACCCACTCACCAACACCCATACACACACACCCACCCACCCACACCCCCACACACATACCCAAACCCACCCACATCCACACCCCCACACACATACCCAAACCCACCCACATCCACACCCCCAAACACACCCATACCCACACCCACCCACACCCATACCCACAACCCCACCCACACACACCCATACCCACAACCCCACACAAACCCACCCACCCACACACCCCTACCCACCCCCACCCATACTCACCCCCACACACACCCATACCCACACCCACCCACACACACTCACCCCCACACACACCCATACCCACACCCACACACACTCACCCATACCCACACACACCCATACCCACACCCACTCATACCCACATCTACCCCACCCATACCCCCACACACACCTATACCCACACCCACCCATACTCACACCCACCCCCACCCATACCCCCACACACACCCATACCCACACCCACCCACACTCACACACACCCATACCCACACCCACCCCCACCCATACCCCCATACACACCCATACCCACACCCCCACACACATACCCACACCTCCCACACCCGAAACACACCCATACACACACCCACCCACACCCATACCCATACCCACCCATACCCACACCTATATCCACAACCCCACACAAAACCACCCATACCCACACCCACCCACACACCCATATCCACCCCCACCCATAACCACCCACGCACCCATACACACCCATACCCACACCCACTCACCCACATCCATACACACACACCCACCCACCCACACCCCCACACACATACTCAAACCCACCCACATCCACACCCCCAAACACACCCATACCCACACCCACCCACACCCCCAAACACACCCATACCCACACCCACACCCATACCCACAACCCCACCCACACACACCCATACCCACAACCCCACACTAACCCACCCACCCACACACCCCTACCCACCCCCACCCATACTCACCCCCACACACACCCATACCCACACCCACCCACACTCACACACACCCATACCCACACCCACCCACACTCACATCCCCACACACCCATACCCACACTCACCCACACTCACCCATACCCCCACACAAACCCACCCACACCCATACACACATACCCACCCACATCCCCACACAAACCCACCCACACCCATACACACACACACCCACACCCACTCGCACCCCCACACACCTACACATACCCATACTCATACCCACATACACCCACACACACCCATACTCATACCCACACACACCCATACACACACATACACCTACACCCATATCCCCACCCCCACCCACACCCACTTTCGTAATGGGGCATGCTGTGATACAGCACTTCATGAAAAAAAAAACACACACACGAGAGAGAGAGAGAGAGAGAGAGACGTATGAATTACATTAGTATACATAAAAATCTTTGGATTTATTCAAGTGAAATCTTATTTTCTTCTGCACATTTAACATTAGTATTTAATGTACAGTGAGGTATGCATCAACTCAGTATAATGTAAATTTTTCCTGTTTTTGAAATCACGTTATGTGGAACATTCAGCATCACATTGCCATACATGAGAACCCTGAAAATTCAGTTTCTGCTGCAACATGAGCAGCTGCGTACATTCTAGTTGGCTGTGATACACATTAATTAGATTATCACGTTGTTCATTGTTCATTAAGTCATAAGTATACATACCACTCTCTCTTTTTCCTTGACGTAAGAAGTTATGAGATCGTGGAGGAAGAAAAATGCTTCGGCATCCACAGTTACAAATATGTGATCCTCAAATTCTGTAATGAAGCTGCACTCCACAAGAGGTTTCTGACCTGTCAATGAAATAAAAGAATGTCACATTATCTAATCTTTATATTCTTTCATAGAATCACTTAGTCTTACCACTATTCTCTTATTAAAGACAAAAAAAAAAATATTTCTGTTCGTTATTAATTTTTCTCATTTGAAAGGGAGTTACTGAGAACTACATGAGAATGAGTGTGAGGTCCAACGTCGAAAGTTATCCAACAACTCGGTTTCAAGTTGCTGTTGTTTTCTAATGCCAGGCGTTTGACAATAAAGTCATTTGACCTCTTGCACTCCAATTTTTTTCAAAGATATTGTCATGGTCAGCCACTGAAGCACAGATTTTGAGGTGTTCCGAATCCATTTCTTGATTTGAGTTGCACAATGGACAGTTAGGGGACTGATATATTCCAATTCTATGCAGGTGCTTGGCCAAACAGTCATCAGCTACAGACGATTTGCGTGGAAAATCGGGAATTAACTGTGGATTATGATGCAGAGAGTTCCATAAAAAAAGTTGTAAAATACTTAAAATTGTTTAATGACACATTAAAAGTGTTAAAATTTTTAAAAAAGATTATGTACCTTAGACAGACGGCCCGTTTCGATGCCGGTTCTGTGTCATCTTCAGTGTCCTACGAACTACTGATGTTCCTGTTGATCTTGCATACTGTTATTTGCATTCGTCGGTTGTAGGGGTGGGGGTGTGTTGTTCCTGTGGTGGGGGGACAACACATCCCAACCCCTACAACTATTATGTTTTCAATTTTGAACTCTTAAATATTAGAAAAAAATGTGTTTTATACCATATATAATGGATATCCATGCGACATGACACATTCAATCAAGAGATTGTTCCTCGTATTACATAATTTTAAATTAATATTATTTTATTTAATATTTCAATAGCAATATGGCCGCATTTATAACGAAAGAAGAGGTAAAAACCAGGAGCGAATGCTAATCACGAAAGTTAGGCTTGCTCTTTTATTGATAGGGGATGATGGAAGGATATAATAATTCATAATTAATAAATATAATCAGACCCACATAAATAATTTTTATCCATGACCATAACGAAAAACATGCCTTTACTAAATACTTTTGCGTTTGTAAAGTAGGCTTTTATTCAACATTACTTTATTTCACTAGTGAGATAAAGACTTTACCTCACAGTTTGAACTTTATCTCACAGTTCATTAGTATTTTCCTAATACCCGGGTACACACGTATACTTTTCCATTGAACTATTACTCAAGAAGTTAATATATTAGTTACTAGATGTCACTACCTCTACTTCTTTATTATCATTTCTTAAGTATACATACACTCAATCTCCTTCTCTTTTCTCTATCTGCTACGTCGTAATTTGTACATTACATCCATATCTAATATGCATCTTTTTAAAATTTTGTAATAATTTACCTTTTGGGATGCGAGGAGACTTGAACCTACGAAGTTGGTTTTATAGGATTTTAAAACACGCGTTAGCCAACTGAGCTAAACAGACACGATGATTAATTAAGTTTTAATATTCCTCTTAAGTTTACAGAAGTAAAATGTGAAATTATTTTAATCACATTAGTTCCGTGAACACTTCTAAATAATCCCTGAAACTTCAAAAAGACACGTTTAAAGTGAAAAAATATATATTAAAATTATATAATTAATTATAATTTGTTATTTATCCAATGCCTTAGATACCATTCTTTACTAATCATGGCCTCCTACATCATGACCTACCTAGTAACGTATTGATTCTAAAATCCATGCCATGGTATGTGATTACATGAGGACTTATTTTCAACATATTTTCTTTTATAAAACATAATTTTTCGTTATGGTCATGGATAAAATTACGTATGGTACTTGTGAGCGTGATCTTTATTGCACTCGTGTAATTTAAGCACTCGTGCAATAAAGATGCACTTACCTCACAAGTAGCATAAATAACTAATTTTATAATTATGAAATCATTATGACTCATAGATCATATTCGCTTATCAGATGTAGAAGTTCGATATAATATTACAAACATGGCCAACAAAAGTTATTTAGTTTTTTTTTTCGACCCTGCCAACCAATGCACATTGTTGTATTGAGATGCACTGAACGAGCGCACATATTCTCTATAATGTCTGTCTTCTCTTGAATAGTCCTTCGGGAAAATGGATTTAATAATAAGGTTTCAACAACACACAATTCCGAACTCATTGCAATACTTCAAATTAGTGTTTAAGAATTAATAATACATGCAGCAGCTAACACATGTGTTCCGCTCATACAATTACATTGCACTCGCAAATCACAGCACATTCCCGCTGTCAATACTGCTCTGTGTAACGTTAAATAGTCGTTGGTGTAGCTCTCGGACCAGAGCTTCAAACAACACATAACAGAAGCATGGGCGCCTAGGACGGACTAAGGAGGAAGGCACTTGCGCACGCATCATATTCTCGCTATTTCTACGTCTTTCCTGTAGCTCCGAGAAACGAGCAAGCGTTGCGATACTTGCGGTGTGCAACCTGCGGATGATATTACGCTTATACAATGTTCTACAAATCAAAATAAATTTTAATGTATGTAACGTCATTTTGAGAAATACACATTCTACGAAAATATTGGGCTTGCACAGCAAGCATAGCATGCCCTGAGAAATCGCCCCTGGTAAAAACAAAAGAAGTTCGTCACCACACTTCTGATTTGTGACTGGATGACGTTCAACTTGCGTTTGTGGATGCTAGACCTTGACATTGTTGAATCAACGCCGTCTTGCGTTCTTTCATTCTGATGTTGACCATAATCAAAACATGGAGCTTGTATTTGTCAGACTTCAACAAACTTCACCATAATGGAACATAATGCAAACCAGAGGTGTATACTGGTTAAAGGGTTTGGGCTACCGCTGACCCTATTATTACACAAAATATATCTAACAATTACTTTAATTTTAATTACTATGGTAAAACTAATAATACAAAATTATTACATTATGTTATATTATAAACTTTTTTTTTGTAATTTCCTTGGGCTACCGCCGGTAGCCCCGGTAGCCCGCAAAATATGCCCCTGATGCAAACGAACATTGATCATAATCCCAGCCTTAAAAATTCATTATTTTTCACCAGACTTGGACCCACAAACTTAGAATCCAATGACGAATATAATTATTAAGTAATATCGAAGATGACCACGTGCTTTTTCCGAGCTGTACCGGGTAGAAGTCGGGATGGTACCCGCTGTAGGCACTGTCTCAGCGAGATTGAAACTCTTCCCCACATCCTTGGCTTCTGCCCCTATAGTGAGGCCCTTCGCAACATCCGTCACCATGCTGTCCATTCTATGCTGGCCGAGGCACTGAAGGAAGTAGGGTTTACAGTCCATCAAGAGGTGCAGGGACTAGCCACACAAGGAAGTGTTCGGCGAATTGATATCATTGCCATTAAGAACAACTCGGCATACATTCTCGATCCCACCATCAGATTTGAGACACATACAGATCAACCGCATGAGGTGGACAGTGAAAAGAAACGGATCTATGAACAACAATCCCGTTCTATAAAGATAAATATAGCCTGTCCCATATTGATGTAATAGGTCTGATGGTAGGAGCACGTGGTACCATACCCTCCTTCTTTGCCAACAAATGTAAAAACCTGGGGCTAACACACAGCATTATGAAGGAAATAGCCATTAGTGCCCTCAAAGGATCGGTTCAGATATTGAGAAAACATTTGTATGGGAGTGATAATGGAAATTTCAAGTTATCTTAACCGATGGCTGTTGATTGGTTTAGATATCAATGCCAATAAATCCGTACTATTATTTTTCTCGCGGTATATGGCATTCAAATCATTCTAACCTATCTGATGATATTTTTTTTCCCCCTTTCTTAACTGTAACTGTAAATGCCCATTGGGCACATTTTGTATATTCGATTCCCTAACCGTTTCAGATGTATATCATTTTACCTTTTAGGTGTGTTTCCAAATTATATGTAATATGCTTTGTCAAATCTGGCAACCTTTTCATAAGGGAAGCTAAATTTATTATTATATATGTATTGTGACAGCCATGTGAGATTCGATCTCACGACTGGCAGAAGAAGGGCTAGGTCGGCCGTGGTTCGGCGCAAGTTGTGCACGCATCTGCTTCCTGGGGCATGTGCTGTGGCATAGAGAGGAGAGGAGAGGAGAGGAGAGAGAGTGATCGCGGCAGAGAGGGGAGAAATCCAGAGAAGTCTGGATAGGCGTCATCCTCTCGGTATCTGAAGATTGTTCGCGAAATCGTAGTTTCTCGTAACTATGGTTTGGTTATAAAATACGACACGCGAGTGAACTTGAGCAGTCGTTGTTGTAATCGTTGGACAGCAAGCCAGCCAGTCTTGTGTAGCAGTGAAGCCAGCTTCGAGACCGGAGTTCGACTTGAGTTGTGTCCGTAACTGTGGGAGCCGGAAGTCCTGAGTTTGAGTGCAGTGGACCGCAGTTGGGGGACCTGAGTTCGAAGTTCAGCGGATTGTCTCTGAAGGTCTGGGGTTCGAGATACTGTGAACTTGAGTGACTGAGCTAGAAGAGCTAGCCAAGGCAAACGAACTGTGAACTGAGAACTAACAGTTCTATTTTGTAAATAGTGCTTTGTGAACATTAGTTGTTAAGATTAACAGCTCATTGTTGTTCTCAATAATCCAAGTAAATTGTCATTGTCGTCTGTGGAGTGCAACGAATATTGTGTTACTGTGTGGAGTGGAAATCCCATTGTTGACGGGAGTATTTAAACTAAATCATAGGAAGTAATTATTGGTGTGAGAATAAAACTATATTATTGTTTTGAATTTTAAGTTACAGTATGTTATCTCCTACATACCAGCCACGTCAGGGGTCTTGGCTGCCTGCAGGTGTTCTGTCTTGAGGTGTAGCTGGAGTGAGGGCAGAGCGAATATCACCTCTCGGGTGTGGTTGGGGTCCTGCAGTTTGCTGCTGCTGCTGCTCCTGGACCTCTGCTGCTCAGATGAGCTCTCCAGCCGCTCTCGTTCCAGACTTGGGAAGCGGTCCACAGCTGCAACACACAGCGCCCTCTCAATAAAACAAATACGGAGCCTGCACTGAGTACTTCTACCTTGCTCGTCATTTTCTTTGCAATGATGGTTTAATTATATCATAAAATCCAAATAGTTGCTGTAGTTTTGAATGGCATGTCCAGAAGATAAGTACCATCTGCTGAGATCTTTTGTGCACATAGCGCTATCCAATCCAGTCATTTTGTTTGTTTGTACAATGCTGAAGTTTGCTATGAGTTCTAAATTACCGTATTTTTTTTTTACCCATTATGGCCAGTGAAAATTGGGATGCGCAAAATACGTGAATTTAAAGTGGAAGCCTTGACCTAGGACTTATTCTAGTACGATTCAGAATGGTAAGTTGTGTCAATATATTATTTCAATTTTGTAACAGTAGAAAGTTTTCATAATCTTCATTTAATAATAATTAAATTTATTGTAATCATAAGAAGAAAGACACTCTTTCAGCTTTCCCAATAACTGCACTGCCTCAATGGACAAAGCATAACACAGAGTGAAAACAAAAAACAGACCATAAAAGAGAAATGTGGGGAATATTGTATATTACCTACAAATGGTACAAATAAATAAAATTAATAAAATTAATTAATTAAATAAATTAAATACATAAATAAATTAAATTAATTAGATAAATAAATAAAATTAACAAATTAAATATAATAAATTAATTTAATTAATTTAATTAATAAATAATTAAAATAAATAAATTGAATAAATAAATAAAACAAATAAAATATATTAAATAAATAAAATAAATAAATTAAATAAATAAAATTAAATAAATTAAATAAAATAAACAAATTAAATAAATAAAATTAATAAATAAAATTAATCAATAAAATAAATAAATAAAATAAAATAAAATAAATTATGCAGTGTAGGCTTTCACGGCCGGAGTCTATAGATGTAGATTCATTTTCCGGGCTGAGAGGCCGTGGTCTATTAGTTGGTTTTATACCAGACGTTTCGTCTGCAACTGCGGCAGACATCTTCAGTGGAGTGGTATCCAAGGTCGCAAGACTCTTCTCGGCGTACCTGAGGCAACTGATCCTGTGTCTGGTAGTGCGGGCGTATTTATAGTGCGGCTCGCGGGCCGAGGCCTGTTGTCGCTGCGGTCCGCGCCGCTTTGTTCGCTGCTCCCGTTCTGGGCTCCGTCCTTTTGTTGTAGTGGCTTCTTATCTGTTCTGTTTAGGACCGGGTACCAACACTTGTTTAGCTTTACGCCTTCTTCCTTGCGATTAAAGTTGTTGTTATGTTTATGTATTTCGATCGCTTCTCTATGTAGACGAGGGAAGAAGTGCGTCGTCGTGCTCAAGATGTCTGTGTCCTTGAATCTTATGTTGTGATCGCCCTCTTGATAGGCATGTGCTGCCACTGCCGATTTGTCGATCTGTCCTAGGCGGCAATTCCTATTATGTTCTGTCAGTCTCGTCCTGACGCTCCGCTGTGTAGTCCCGATGTAGACCTACATCGTTGTTCTCTAGGTCTACATCAGGACTACACAGCGGAGCGTCAGGACGAGACTGACAGAACATAATAGGAATTGCCGCCTAGGACACATCGACAAATCGGCAGTGGCAGCACATGCCTATCAAGAGGGCGATCACAACATAAGATTCAAGGACACGGACATCTTGAGCACGACGACGCACTTCTTCCCTCGTCTACATAGAGAAGCGATCGAAATACATAAACATAACAACAACTTTAATCGCAAGGAAGAAGGCGTAAAGCTAAACAAGTGTTGGTACCCGGTCCTAAACAGAACAGATAAGAAGCCACTACAACAAAAGGACGGAGCCCAGAACGGGAGCAGCGAACAAAGCGGCGTGGACCGCAGCGACAACAGGCCTCGGCCCGCGAGCCGCACTATAAATACGCCCGCACTACCAGACACAGGATCAGTTGCCTCAGGTACGCCGAGAAGAGTCTTGCGACCTCGGATACCACTCCACTGAAGATGTCTGCCGCAGTTGCAGACGAAACGTCTGGTATAAAACCAACTAATAGACCACGGCCTCTCAGCCCGGAAAATGAATCTACATCTATAAAATAAATTAATTAATAAATGAATAAATAAATAAATAAATAAATAAATAAATAAATAAATGTTTCACTTGCAAAGCAACTCAAGGGTCCAGCGGAAAAACATGTTTAGTCACATTTGCAAATTTTTCAGGAGAGTGTTTACAGACTTGCAGAACTGACAGTTTCTTCCCATGTAAGCCTTTCCTTAATATGCTTATAATGTGGAACCAAGCGAATTTTTTCCCTGTATGATTAGGGGATCTAAAAGATCTCAACTGTAACTGTCAGATTCAATTAAAATATAAAAATTACTAAACTTGGACTAAATTGAGGGAAAGAAGACAGAGGACGGACACTGGAAAGTTTTCTTTTCTCAATCGTACTATCAGGGACTGGAATGCTTTACCTGCAGACTTACTAAAGGCTTTACCAACAACCAAAAATGTATTTAAAAATAGGCTTAAGGACTTTACTAATAGACGGTAATTATACACAGTATTTAAAGGGTGTAATTGATATTTTGTTATTGAAGTGTTCTATCAGTGAAGAATTATGTTGTGTCAGTGAAGTGTGTTGTGTCAGTGAAGTGTGTTGAGTAAGGGAAACGTGTTCCTGTCAGTGAAGCTTTATAGTTTATAGTGGCAGTGCAAAGTATTTGAACAGTGAAATGTTTTTGAAGTGTTAGTGAAATCAGGATATAATCAGTGAAATGTATCGTAGTTCCAGTGCAGTGAGTGAGTTGACAGCGAAATGAGTGTAGTGTTGAAAGGTACTTGTGCAGATATGAACATATCATACTCGTGGGTTTTAGTTCGAACATAGGTTTAAGGTACAAATTAGATTTACTTTAAATGTTATTTTAACTGATCGTGCTTCATTTAATTTAGGATGTTCCCTGTTATTATTATTATTATTATTATTATTATTATTATTATTATTATTAATTATTGTTAGTATTAATTATTAGTATTATTATTAATTGTATGTTTTATTTTATTTATTTATTTTTATTTTATTTATTTTATTGGGTTATTTTACGACGCTGTATCAACATCTAGGTTATTTAGCGTCTGAATGATATGAAGGTGATAATGCCGGTGAAATGAGTCCGGAGTCCAGCACCGAAAGTTACCCAGCATTTGCTCATATTGGGTTGAGGGAAAACCCCGGAAAAAACCTCAACCAGGTAACTTGCCCCGACCGGGATTCGAACCCGGGCCACCTGGTTTCGCAGCCAGACGCGCTGACCGTTACTCCACAGGTGTGGACTGTATGTTTTATTAATTGTGTTTATTATTGTCTTTATTGAGTGTAATTAGTTACCACTGCCACCGGGTATATACCCACTGCAGTGTGAATAAATACATACATACACATACATACAAATGTGTTTTTCCCCTGGACCCTTCAACTGTAATTCAAAGTAATTAGTGCAAAGAGAAAAATGAAGAATTTGTTGGAATACTGTAGATCCTAGGCAGAAAAGAGGACAAAATGAGGTAAGACAAGACAAGACCAAAATATTTTCAAATTCAATGAAAGAAGTAAGCCTACATCTTGTCTGATATGCAAACAATTGATGGATGGGCAGTTAATATGAAGGAAACCGAGACTTTCATAGAACACAGTGTCTCTTCCATTTTCATTTTCTTACCATCAATTTCACTGTTAGAGAAGGCGTAGTGAAACCATTCCTGCAGAGTACGGAACTGCGGGGGGAACAGCACATTGCGGCTGAGGCGACACACAGTGGCCATGCTGTGGTGCTGCGCATGGGGGTGCTCTGCCATCATGCCCAGGCTGAATGTCAGCGTCTGCACCACGTGCACGTCCAGCTGATCGGTCACTACAAAACAAAACACACATCAGATTACATTATATTGGATCACAGCAGTGGCGGCTCCTGCGTATTTCTTAAGAGGAGGAAAGAAGGTAACAGGACGAAATGACACCTTCTTGAATGAAACAAGCTACAAATTAGCCAACATGCATACATGTAAAACCAGGTAGTGTTGGGGTTGGCCTTCCCTTCTGTATAGCAATAATCTGTTCTTGTAAACTGAGTTTCCTAAATTGTCCAAAATATATAATGTTTTCACTGCCATTCATTGCTGAATAATTGCACAAATTAACAATTATAAGGAAATTCACAACCTCGCAGCATTTTTCGAGCACACTACAGCATCACACGTGTTGTAAGAGACTATAGCTACTAACACCTAATCGGAACCGCGGAAATGGGAATGGGAATGGGAAATAATCTGAGGAAAACGAGAACACTGCACCCACCCACGTGGTCTGTGTTGCCACATGTACATTCTACAAGTTCAGTATCACATGCTTTTGAAGAATATCAGTTCTTGTAAAGTCATACTACCATTATTGTTCAAAGTTGCCGGTGGCCAATTTTTTATGTTAAAAATAATGTAGTTTCGAGTACCTACTTTCAATTTCAAATATATTTCTACAAACTGACAACTTCGCTGTTGCCCTGTCTAGTACACAATGAATGGAAGTGAATTTCAGGGGCCAAAAAGACCTGGGATACTAACGTAGAACTACTGCCTCTTTGTTTTACATAAACCAGACTTTAACTTTCAAATATCCTTGAAAGTTTCAAACCATGAATAGTAGTCTATATAACGTGCAATGAATAGTATTTCTGAATTATAATTTTAAAAAAGTTTATATTATGGTGTCTTTCATAGTGCTGCGTTAAAACTGTTTTTATTGTGCCTCCTCCTAGATGTGTTATAGTCTGGTTGAATGCAAGATCGTTAGATGGCAGCAATTCGAGCTTGCTGCACGACCAGTCGGTTTCTATTTCCCGCCCATGCACTGATTCAGAGGAGATCTCCTCCCTTTCTGTTCATTTACTTGCTTTAAAGCTCTGCTTCTTTCTCTGGCCGCTAGTGCGCTGTTGTCTATGTGTGTTAACTGCAGTAAAGGAGGAAAGGATTGGCTTTCCTCCACACAAACAATCTCGCATCCTTCTCACAGTTTTCTAGCAGCACATGAGTGCGCATAGTTTGAAACTCGATCAACCGAGGTTTTCTTATAGTTGTGAACTTAAAAATTATCGAATCTACCTTGAATTTCAAGGCACATATTTTATTTGGTATTTACTTTCAAAAGAAGAAAAATGTGAGGAGGACGTTCCTCCCTTCCCTCCCCCGAGGAACCGCCACTGGATCACAGCCTTTTATGTTACGTCCATTTCTGAACTATGATGCTGTTCCCTAACTACTATTCAATCAGCCTACATTCTCAATGTAGAGAACTAATTGTCTCATTAGGATTTCACAAAAGCCAAATGCTAAAATAGTAACTCCTTCAGTCTCAAGTACTCACTTTCTGCTGACGGAATTTCTTGAGCTTCTGTAGCGAAAGAGATGCAAGGTTCTTTCAGTGAAAATAATGCCCAAGATTTGGATTTAAAGTTGATTCCATGGAAACACGCCAATGAGATGTTGTTCCCATGGAGCTCCATTGTTCCTCCCAGAACAGTGCCAGACATGGGCAGGGGGAAGCTCAGCGTAGACAGATGTAAGCCACCCACTTGCCCCAGGACACGTTGCCAGTGGCGGTGATGTCTTGCATCTTGCAACGCAGAGCTTGCCCAGGTATGAGAAGAACTTGCTGTTGACACACAAGCACAACCACAATAATATTAAGGTCGGCAGAAAGGAAGGTAAGACACAATACACTATGACAACTAACCTTAACCTAACGTGAAATATTTGTCATATCTGTGTTGCAGGTAAATTATTATATGAAGTACGGTCATAAAAAAAACTTGATCATTTTAACGTACGACTTCCTAACCCATAAAAAATTGTATGGAAATCATGCGGACTAAATTTAGTTTAATATTTTTTTAAAAGAGACCAGCCTCATGGTCTAGTGGTCAGAGCTTCTGGCTATAGTTCATGAGGTCCTGGGTTCGATTCCCGGTTAGAGCACAGGAATTTTTCCTTAGAGGGGATTATTCTGTGTTCGTCCATGGTCTGGAATTTAGGTTAAGTTTAGATTTAAGACCTCTCCTGGTACCGCATAATCATGATCACCCTATCATATCATCGGGGTAATGCAACTCTGCCTTCCAGGTGCCCAACCTCATAAGTGGGTTACAGCAAAGCCACTGCCAGGAGAGAAGACCAGAAATGTCGAAAAGACAACCTGGTGACATTGGTTAAAAAGAAAGGAAAAAAAAATTAAAAGAATTCTGTCCAAGTTCTATAATGAGTGGTGTATAACTTCTGCAAAGCAATTTGCAGTAAAGTATATTCACTTTATATTGTGCGATTTGCAGTATGAGGACAGTACAACATGGTTAGAAAAAAATATCTGAAATGTTTCAAACGAAAACTAGAACTTAGTAAGCAAAGCAGCTGTTCAGTGCTTTGGCTACAGTGTGTGGTGTTGTATATACAGGGTGATTCACGAAATTTTCCCCCAGTTTATGGAAGTGATTCCTGAGGTTATTTGGAACAAAAAATGTAAATAAATTAATGTAATCATCACATTCATAATAACAAATTTACGGTAATTTGAAAATGGTAAAAAAATAAACTTTTATTTCAGGATTTCACTAACAAAGATACAAAAACTAATTAAAATACCAACAATTGATTGTTTATGCATGAGTCTCTTTCATATAGAGTGAATTTAAATCACATTTTCCAAAATGCCTCCCTGAATCTCAAGGCAACGGTCTGCACAGATATGTATTGTGCTGTATTGTATTGTGAACTGCACGTGTAGCATTTTGCAGCTTCACACATTTGTTCAAATGTCACCTCGGCATCCAGAATCGTGATGTAACTTAGACAAGAGATAACAGCTTAATAGCGAGTATCATTAATGTACAAGTAGTTATGACAACAAACATGCCTAGCACTCCATTCACTATGACGCGTTTCGAAAATGTGTTGTAACTCCGTGATTATGAATGTGATCCCATTAATTAATTTACATTTTTACAATTGGAATATATCAGTCCTCTAACTGCCATTGTGCAACTCAAACCAAGAAATGGATTCGGTACACCTCAAAATCTGTGCTTCAGTGACTGACCATGATATCTTTGAAAAATATTGGAGTGCAAGAGGTCAAATGACTTTATTGTCAAACGCCTGGCATTAGAAAACAACAACATTTTTTGTTCAAAATAACCTCAGGAATCACCTCCACAAACCAGGAGAAAACATCATGAATCACCCTGTATAGCTCTTGATTGAAAAGTGTACACGCAGAAAGGCTCGTTTCCTCAATAATTATGTGAATTTTACAACACATTATTCTACAGAAAACAACAGAACACAGGGCAGCAGATTATTTTTAACAATCGAACTTGTCTGTCCACTGGTCGTACTGCGGTATGAATATCATATTTGCTATTGAATCAGAGTTTAATAAGTTCAAACCTGATTAAGGGTCTTAACATGACTTCCTTGCGAAGACGAAGAAAACTGAGATTTCATATAGTGGATTTATTATACAGGGCTACTACAAAGGCTTTACCTGATTCCATAGCCTTGTATTATGAAAAGTATGAGACATACATTATTGAAAGTTATACCAATAAAAAGAGAAACTCATCAAGTTTCTGGTCCATCAACTGCTACAAGTGCTCGATGTGACCTCCTCGACAAACATCCACTCGGTAGTCTAACTCCTGCCACACCCACTGGAGCATATCACAATCAACTCTAGCCACTGCTGCACGGATCCGGTTATTAAGTTCTTCAAGATTAACTGGCAAAGGAGGTACATACACTTGATCTTTGACAAACCCCCATAGAAGAAATCACAGAGAGTCAGATCTGGCGACCGAGGAGGCCAACGGAGAACACACCGATCATTGTTAGAAGCCCATCCATACCAATGTTGTGGTAGATGCTCATTAAGATACTCACGCACTTCCAGATGGAAATGTGGTGGAGCCCCATCTTGTTGAAATAAAAACCCTGGTTTATCTTCATGTAACTGAGGCATCAATCACATCAACGGGCTTCTAACAACGATCGATGTGTTCTCCGTTGGCCTCCTCGGTCGCCAGATCTGACTCCCTGTGATTTTTTTCTATGGGGGTTTGTCAAAGATCAAGTGTATGTACCTCCTTTGCCAGTTAATCTTGAAGAACTTAATAACCGGATCCGTGCGGCAGTGGCTAGAGTTGATTGTGATATGCTCCAGTGGGTGTGGCAGCAGTTAGACTACCGAGTGGATGTTTGTCACGTGACGCGAGGAGGTCATATCGAGCACTTGTAGCAGCTGATGGACCAAAAAACTTGATGAGTTTCTCTTTTTATTGGTATAACTTTCAATAATGTACGTCTCATACTTTTCATAATACAAGGCTATGGAATCGGGTAAAGCCTTTGTAGTAGCCCTGTATATATCTGGTATGAGAGGGTTACATGAAAAATTTACTGGCCATTTCTTGTCTGTGTCAACCTTCAACTTTGCTATTTTCATCCTGCCCACCTTCTCAATGAAGCTAAATAACATCTGCACTTGAAAGTACCATTAAGTAGACCTACGACATCATCACCTATTACAGCAAATTTGATGTCAAAGCCAATGAAAATGTTATGTGCCGCCTTCATCTCAGATTACAGGAACTTGGGTGATGGAACACTGCAGTAATCGGAGGAATGCTCACCATCTCCTGTGGATTTCTTCTTGGCGTGAGGCTGCTTCTTCTTGAAGCTGCTGTTCTTGGGATGCGTACGCGGCTGCAGACTGGAGAACACACGCTTGCTGCTCTTGAACTGCTGAGAGAAGAATTCCTCCAGCTTGTAGAACATCTTGAGCAGGTCCGCGGTGGTGGACTTGGAGATCATCAGCTGCAGCTGGTCCCAGCCCAAGTCCCCGTGCATGAATATCATTGCCGGCCTGCAACGAGATGGTGATAATATAAGTAATTCATTAACTAACAGACTTACTCGTGTTAATTATGTAAGTTTGTGCAGCTTACAGCTGTTTCAGTGCTTCACACACCATCCTCAGAGCCTATAATCTTTTCGCTGTAAGAAAAATCCTAATGTAAACAATAGCACGTGACTGACGTGAGGCTTCATTGGCCGCTGTTTGGTGCCATAGATTCTCAGTATGTGTTCCCGCCTACTGTTGTACATTCTGTTTCATGTTAAACATTTCCCGTTACTCATCAAGTAGGCCTAACCTCACTACTATGCATTCGTTTGCTGAGGAAACATTTACTTTATAATTACTGTAATTAAATTATTTTTAAGTCTTATGTCTTCACAACGGACAGTTGAGAATGCATAAGCCATACTTCAGTACCACGTGCTTACATGAACTACGAGCTCAAGGGACGCCAGCTTGTTACAAGAACAGACTACCTCGGTATTACTGTTGGTATTCATCCGCGTTCATAGTACATAACAAAATATAAAAGTAACTTTTCTTTTACATAGCGTTTTACATATAAGTAAAGTTAAATGTTTCATCGTATTTAACAACTACAATTCAATTTTTTATTTTCAAACAATACAAGATTATGGTTTCCAAATACGAACTATATTTTCCTGTGTCATGTGAGTGTTTGGACTGGGAGCCAATCACGGGTATGACAGCCACGTGCTTGTGTCTACATTAGGATTTTTCTTACAGCGAAAACAGTATACTAGATCTTGGCGTCATCTCGAACTTCTCTGCCTGTTATGTGGGTGCGTTTGATTGTTGAAAGGTGTTGAAAAGTGGAGTCAAATACAAAATTCAGGTGGTACCAGTACATCAATTAAGACATCGCGATATTCTCAACCTATCGATGTTTTGTGAGGGGATTTTAAATCGTATGGACGAAGATGAAGACTTCATTGACACTTTGTATATGTCTGATGAAGCACATTTCCATCTCAGTGATAGGCTTAGTCACTTAAAGGACGTCCTTTCCAAGAAATAAATGGCAAACTATGTACTTTATTATATTATGTATGCCATTAAAAATCTGAATTATTGAGTCAAGAACCAAACATTTATAATTGCCCATTCTTCTACCGGAACCTGTACAAAAGAAATCCATACAGAACTTAGGCGCCAACAGACAAAATTAATTGGGTATCTTTAAAATATCGATACCTACTGATGTTCTTCATTTGTGAGCAGTTTTCAATGTCATCTCTATTATATTATATAACTAGAAAGTTGAAATAAACAGGGACTAATATTCAGCACTTATTTTTCAGGCGCAGAGAATGTTCCAGAAAGTGTGTCTTCAAGAATAGTGTTCGTCTTCCTCCTGTTGTCCCTGTTTCTGATCACGTCCTATTCGGCCATAATTGTGTCACTGCTGCAAATGACCAGCTCCTCCATCAACACAATGGCGGACCTCATGAACAGTCCCATGAAGCTCAGCATGGTCGACAAGTTTGTCAATGTAAGATTTCACTATTCCAAAAACGTCATATTTGTAAAACATTACTTTAAAATGGTATTGTTGCTCTTACTACATACAGAGTGGACCATAAATAATACATTTTGAATCTTGCGTACACTACTTTTAACACTTGAATACAGTATATTTCGTATTGTTCTAGTGTGTTGAGTTTTTGGTTCTTGGGTTGTATGTGTAGGATTTCCATGTCTGCATTTATGTTATTGTATGTATGGTTGGCATTGGTTATGTGATCGGCGTATGTAGATGTATTGTGTCCTCTGGTTATTGCTTTAATGTGTTCTTTGTAGCGAGTTTGGATTGATCTGCCTGTCTACAATAACATTAATGCGGACATGGAAATCCTACACATACAGCCCAAGAACCAAAAACTCAACACACTAGAACAATACGAAATATACAAACACACTTAAACACATCCCAATCAAATTCTCAACACACAAATCAATTTCAGTACACACACACTATTTGACTCCACTTTTCAACACCTTTCAACAATCAAACGCATCCACATAACAGGCAGAGAAGTTCGAGATGACGCCGAGATCTAGTAGGTTCTGAGGATGGTGTGATGAGCACCGAAACAGCCTGTAAGCCGCACAAACTTACATAATTAACACGAGTAAGTCTGCTAGTTAATCAATTACTTATATTCAAGTGTTAAAAGTAGTGTACGCAAGATTCAAAATGGATTATCGATGACAATATGTTTGCAATGTAGCACTGTACCTCCAAGCACTCTGCTCTGTTCTCCAAAGATCTCACCATACAGCTTTGCCGGGGATCGAACCCTGATTAGTTCTGATGAGAAGACATCAGTTGATTGTGGTACGACTAGTTCATAATGAGATGGTAACAATGAAGTAATGACAGTTGAAAATGCCAAGAGAAAAATAAATGTTTTGAGGGCACTTTCATAGAATTTGCTGAGGATCAAATTCCGATCACATATATCCTAACTGATCAGTGCAAATGGTGTAAAAAAGTAGTAGTAGATTGCACTTCTTCCATTGTTAATGGAATGGAGAGTTCACAAATGTTTTGAAGGTTGGGCCTAGGGCCTATCTTCATTTTGAGGCGCTAAAGGAAAGTGAGAAGGTATTCCATTCTATGAAGTTCACTTGACTCACCAACAACTAAGAAAAGGAAACGAGAAATTACCTCACATGCAAATGAACACAGAGAACAGCAGATGATAATTTCATGAAAGAAGAGCTATAAAAAGAACAGAATTGAGAAAGTTAGACTTCCAGAGATAAAAGCCTAATTAGGTAACACAATCAGATTGATTGACAGACAGACAAAGATACTGATTTACTGACCGACTAGACTGACTCTTACGCATTGATTGCCAAACAGGTATTGTGACAAACTGAAAAGACAGGCAGACTGTCAAATAGAAAGTCAAACATATACAGTGCAGACAGATTAATACAGAGACTAATAATGACTACCAGAGAGACAGACAAACAAACAAAATGACTGACTGATTAATTATTAGATAGACAAGGAGACAGAGACAGATAGATAGACTACTGACTGAAAAGGAAATTTCCTTAGCAACAAAAGTATGTGCATAGAGGTTCATTTACTATATAGTCCACAAAATATCCTTCTATGATGAAATGGTCAAAAAAAAACTACATGATCCTGTATATGAAAATGCCCAATGCATAAAAAAGTCCATAATATCGTATGGTTCTGTACAAGAAAATGTCTGACTTATGGTACAACAAATGAATACACTACTATAGTTACTTACTTACTTACTGGTTTTTAAGGATCCCGGAGGTTCATTGCCGCCCTCACATAAGCCCGCCATTGGTCCCTATCCTGAGCAAGATTAATCCAGTCTCTATCATCATATCCCACCTCCCTCAAATCCATTTTAATATTATCTTCCCATTTACGTCTCGGCCTCCCTAAAGGTCTTTTTCCCTCCGGCCTTCCAACTAACACTCTATATGCATTTCTGGATTCGCCCATACATGCTACATGCCCTGCCCATCTCAAACGTCTGGATTTAATGTTCCTAATTATGTCAGGTGAAGAATACAATGCGTGCAGTTCTGCGTTGTGTAACTTTCTCCATTCTCCTGTAACTTCATCCCTCTTAGTCCCAAATATTTTCCTAAGCACCTTATTCTCAAACACCCTTAACCTATGTTCCTCTCTCAAAGTGAGAGTCCAAGTTTCACAGCCATACATAACAACCGGTAATATAAACTCTAACTTTCAGATTTTTTGACAGCAGACTAGATGATAAAAGTTTCTCAACTGAATAATAACAGGCATTTCCCATATTTATCCGTGTTTAATTTCCTCCCGAGTATTATTTATATTTGCAAATCAAGATTTCAGGTATAACTCCCTGTAAAGTTGATTTAAATAATTTTCAAGGGAAAAATTGTTCCGGGGCCGGGCATCGAAGCCGGGACCTTTGGTTTAATGTACCAACGCTCTACCGAGCTACCCGGGAACTCTACCCGACACCGATCCAATTTTTCCCTCTATATCCACTGTTGCTCCAAGATATTTGAACTTTCCACCTCTTCAAAAGATAAATTTCCAATTTTTATATTTCCATTTCGTACAATATTCTGGGAATACATTACTATAGAAACGAAAATAGAATGTTACAACAAATGAAAACGTTGCTATGAAAACGTCCATCAGATGTGAAAATGGTTGAGATTTTGTTTGTTCAAAAGGGAAGCCAATGCTTTGTTCCAGGAAAATCTGTATCACTTTCATTCTAACAGCCATACAGGAAACGAGAAATTCGACAATGTTTCGACAGAAAAAATTGCAATTCAAGAAGCATCACAACTACTGACTTCGGTAATATTCGAGGAATATAAGATGGCAGCAGTGCTCGCTTACAGCCACCCAATGCTGTGGAAATTCAAGTAAGAAAACTATTAAGTGCGATCAGGAGACGTGCAAAAGAAAATTCCACATAGCCATTAAGTTTATTAGTCTGGCAAGAAGTTGCGCACTTCCTCTAAAAAATTCTCTTGTTAGAATGGCTTTCTATCAACAAAACAAAAATCGTTTTCTCGCTTCTGCTTCCCTTTCTGACACGAGTTGAACCTTACAGCAGAACACTGGCTGGAGGAGTTTTTTTATTAAATCGTTTTAGAGTTGTTTTTAGTGATAGATTAGATATTTTTATTTTATTTATTTCTGGCTTAACAATGTTTATGGCTGGTTTAGGGGCTAATTTTGAGTATGATTATTGCTTTGTCGACCTAGTGACGGAACATTTGAAACAGTGCCAGATTTGCATAATACACGTCACTGTTCGTTAACAGAAAATTACAATTGAAGTCATACAGAGTCTGTTGGTTGCTTGAAGGTTGTCAGCCCACTTTGAGGTCTGTGGATATAAAGGGAGAAACTGAGTCGGTGTCTGATAGAGTTCCTGGGTAGCTCAGTTAGTAGAGCCTTGGTGCATTTAGCCAAAGTTCCTGGGTTCGATACTCGGCCCCGGAACAATTTTTCCCTTGAAATTATTCAAATCAGCTTCACAGAGAGCTATATCTGAAAGCTAGATTTGCAGTGCCAAACCAATTCATTCAACTATTCAAAATTCATGGAATCGTTTAAATGTTTGATTTTCTATTACAGATTTATTAATTTGTTCTACAGAATAATATCTGTAATATTGACAATTAATATTTGAGGAGAAAAATTCGCTCCGGTGCTGGGGATCGAACCCGGGTCCAAGCAGAGCGCTTGGTACGTAGAACCAAGGACCCGGGTTCGATCCCCGGCGCCGGAGCGAATTTTTCTCCTCAAATATTAACATTCTTTGACTTTCTGTTTGCATTTATAGGTCGCAAAAAACTTAAAAAAACATGTCAAAAAAATCTTAATAGTACTATAAAGTCCTAATTCATGTTGAAATATATACAGAAGAGTTGTACAATATACTAGCAGAACACAAGGGGTTACTTAATACAAGACAGAGATATTCACAAAGCGTTGATTGTCATAAATTCACCTACAGAATAGAAGGCGTGAGAAATTAGGTACTTCTTTAATCTGGCCCTAAATCTTATGTTTTGAGTTTCATTTTTCATATCCATAGGGAGGCTATTAAATATTTTTACTGCCATATAACGCACTCCATTTTGATAACATAATAGACTTGCCAATGGAGTATGGAAGTCATTTTTTGACGAATATTTATGCTATGAATTGTTACATTAGTTACAAAGTTTTCACGACTACATACGAGGAAGCTTATTAATGAAAAATTAAATCCCTTGTACATTCTTAGCTTCGATAAGTTACCATAATGTTTGACAGTCAGAAATTTAATTATGATATTGTACTAAAAACAATAAATTAAAAATTATAATACATTACTCTCAGTATTTGACCCATCAATGAGTATAATAAGAACGTAGTAACCAACCAATAACCTTAATAATATAGATATTACTAACCTTCTCGTTGGAATAAAGTTTTCTGAAGATTTCTTGCTGCGGTTGATCTTCCATTCATCACGCAGAGACACGGCCAATGAGCTGACTCGACTCATAAGCACTCCAGTTCCCATGTAATCAAGTCGCAGCTCCAGTGCAAACAGTTTGAGGCCAACAGTATGATCCGGTTCCGTTCCAGGGTCCTCCCTGATATGGACTGCAAATTATTTCATTATTGATAACAGTTCTTTTCTCTTTTTGTGTTAAAAAGAAAAAAAAAACAATACATGATAACATGATGAACTTATTGCTTGTTGATAAGCATGGTGGCCACCGGTGTGGCTCAGTCAGTTAAGGCGCTTGCCTGCTGGTCTAAAGCTGCGCTCGGGAGCGGGTTCGACTCCCGCTTGGGCTGATTACCTGGTTGGGTTTTTCCCGAGGTTTTTCCCAACTGTAAGAAGAATGCCAGGTAATCTATGGCGAATCCTCAGCCTCATCTCGCTATCATCAATCTCATCGACACTAAATAACCTCGTAGTAGATACAGCGTCGTTAAATAACCAAATAAAATAAAAATAAGCATGGTTGAAAATCTAAATTGCTTAACAGGTATGGCTAATTTCGTGTTTAATCAGGGCTGCTCTTCTTACATCTTACACGAGAAGTTTCCCCCAGTCACAGCTGTTATAAAGAAGGATGGAACAGAAGGTCTTATGCCTTAATCCGATCAGATTAAATAAATAAATAAAAATAATAAAAATATAATTATATCGATTAGAAGATTCTCATGTTCCATCTTCACCGTAGTTACAAATTATTGGACGACTTCAAAAGGCTATATTTTCACCAATATTAAACATAAATATATGATCTTACCACCATTTGAAAGAAGGAAGTTTGAAGTTTTACACTGACCTCAGATGCGCTCGATGTGAGCCCCATGTGTAATATGGCAGACGTCTAGGCAGTGATCCCATTCTTGCCAAATCCTCTCAAGCATGTCTTGTGTGACATTCCTGATTGCTGTGTTAATGCACCTTCTCAATTCGGCCAACGTCACTGGAAGTGGAGGTATGTAAACATTGTCCTTGACGAAACCCCACAGAAAGAAATCACACTGTGAAATCCGGTGAACGGGGTGACCATGTGCAGAATGTGCTGTTTACATCCGTTGCACGACAAATCTATTGACCTGGTAGGTATTGATTAGGTACCTCCAGACCTTGGTATGCCAATGTCGAAGGGCTCCGTCTTGTTGGAAAATGAACCCCTGTTCCTTCTCGTCCGTGAGTTGTGGCATCAACACCTACCAGGTCGATGGATTGGTCATTCGATGGATTGATCATGCAACGGATGCAGACAGCATCTTCTGCACCTGATCACCTGGTTCACCGAATTTCACAGTGTGTGATTTCTTTCTGTTGGGTTTCGTCAAGGACAATGTTTACATACCTCCACTTCCAGCGACGCTGGCCAAATTGAGAAGGCACATTAACACAGTAATCAGGAACGTCACAAGACATGCTTGAGAGGGTTTGGCAAGAATGGGATCACCGCCTGGACGTCTGCCGTATTACACGTGAGGCTCACATCAAGTGCATCTAAGGTCAGTATAAAACTTCAAACTTCTCTCTTTGAAATGGTGGTAAGCTCATGCATTTATGTTCAATACTGGTGAAAATATAGCCTTCTAAAATCGTCCAGTAATTTATAACCATGTGCATAATGTTTCATTTTGTACTTCTTGGTAATCCTTGTCTTGATATTTATAAGCAGTACTAGTATAAGTTCATTAAGTAATATATCCACTGTATAAACAATATTATTACTAGTATTTTTCACATTACTACCCAAAGGAGTGTAATGATTTATCAATTTACATGAAATGTTTAATCACAATATGTATACCACACAATATGATAAAATATAGGCCATATATAAATATAATGCAAATCAACTCCCTGTAAAGTTGATTTGAATAATTTCGAGGGAAAAATTGTTCCGGGGCCGGGTATCGAACCCGGGACCTTTGGTTATACAGGGAGTTATACCTGAATGCTTGATTTGCATAATATACGTCACTGTTCGTTAACAGAAAACCACAATTTAAATCACATAGAGTTAGTGTGCACTCAACGTTGGTTGCTTGACGGTTGTCAGCCCACTTTGAGGTCTGTGGATACAGAGGGAAAATTTGGATCAGTGTCTGGTAGAGTTCCCAGGTAGCTCAGTTGGTAGAGCTTTGGTACGTTAAACCAAAGGTCCCGGGTTCGATACCCGGCCCCGGAACAATTTTTCCCTCGAAATTATATAAATATAATGGTTGAGCATTAAACTGAAAACAAATGACAACACAGTCCCTCTGCTACCTGATCTGTTCACATCAACAGCCTGTGTTTTTAATATTCAAATATACTGTAAAAGGATCACCAACATCTAATAACTGACCAGCTGACCAAAAGTGGCTAATATGACTACAATGTCTGTGATTAAAATTCTAAATAGGCTATACAAAAAGACAATTTTATACTTCAATAACAATATCAATATTATAAAACCAGCAAATTCCATACAGAATGAGTATTCATAATATCTGTTTGAAATTGTCAGGTTGGCAACACCTATAACAGTTTTTTCTCCATCATTCCCATCAGAACACAGCTAGCAACTCTCTGGTCCTAATGCGGCAAACTGACGAACTTCCATGATGATATACTTTGGATCATAAGAGTTACAGTAAATCTCCTGGTATAAACTGTGTTCACAAATGATGCTGCTGACTATGTTTTTGAGAGAATTGCTCAGCATCGTTAACAGAACAGAGAAAAACACTTGGTGTCAAGAAAACAAGAATCACCTTCAATTTGCCATACGTATTACATAGAGAAGATAAGGCATTAAACCACCTCTACATGAAGAACAAGTAGGTGGGTTTACTTGTACTTACTGTAGGTGTCGATCTTGCTCAGTTCAATAGTTCCACCAACAATGCCTCCCTTCGCATCAAGACTGGATCCTCCAAGACCCACACCGATGTACATGTTCTTGTGTCCTGTGCTTCCAATGGAGAGACGACCTTCGGATCTGAAGTCTTTGGTGAGCCACCTGTCAACAGAACGAGATTAGGAAGAGAATAAAAGCATCCTGTTCTATGTAGTCCAGGAAATCAATTTTTTTTTACCCACAAACATATGCACAAATTATTATGAATGTATCTTAACTCAAGTATGGGTATGATTTTAACTGAATAAGAATAAGAACACCATTACCAAAACACAAGTCAATGCTGTATTTTATATCTACTATAAGGAACGCAATATGACGGAATTTCAACATAGTTCTGTGCGTGAATAAGTACAATTTTGTACTGTCCAGTGACTTTTATGGCACACTGTATAATATGACAATACTTTCACAAACTTACGTGACATTTCCCATCACGTTCCCCATGTTCATATGAACATTTAGTCGGGTAAAATTAACAGCAAACAGCACCAATGTTTCCCATGCCGAACCAGATTTCTGCTCTGATGGACTTGGAGTATCTGGCTTGCTTGACTGACGTCCTCCACTGCTGTCTGTAAAAACAAGTTAGTGTTTCGTATTAAGGCAATTACCTCACTTCCATGGATGGTAAACATATTCAGTTACGATATTGTAATACTATTTGAAGAAACCAAATTAATGTTATCAACCGAATATATAATATAATAAAATAGTTGTTTGGAGTATCCAGACATGAGCCCAACAGGGTAGTTTCAAAACGTTGAAATTGTGAAGTTCCAGAACACGATGAAACGCCCAAAAGACTATTCCTTATCTACAGTAAACTAACCTAACCTAGTCAGGTTTTAAAGTAATATAAACTAACTTAAGCCCTAATACACCTACCTAAAAAATGACCTCAACTAATGTATATCAAAGGCAGCCTAAAGTAGCAGAAATTAATGTAAACCAAACAAACTTGAAAGAGCGTGGATTAAAACATACATACTGAAAACCACTATGGGTGACAATCAAAATAAACTGGCAGCTCTATATAATGCTATTTGCTATGACAGCTGCCATCATGACATTGTCAGTAACTCAAAAACAGTGGCACCAACTGGGGATTCAAAGTGGCTTCTAGCAGGATATCTTGGCACTTCTGTGACGTTATGAAGAAGGGAGCACAATGCACTACCACTTACCGTAAAAACATCACAATAATTTCAGTGTGCGTGAAATATACACTACATATTACATTATCTATCTAATACAGCCGTGGCAAAAATGTAATGGTGCACCGAGCCACTGTGTAACCTGCAATGTGCACAGCACCTATGGAGGGAGGCGGACACCCGAACGGGAAGTGAAGCAACTGTCTGACTTATTAACGGATTTCATTTTCCTTACGTCAAGCACTTAAATATAATTTTATAGAGTATAAGGTTACAAACTAATGTTTAGTACGTGTAATGAAGAAAGAAATGAACAATAAATGAACAATATCAAAACCTAAAATTAACTGTCTTCAGAATGTCTCTGCGACAGAGTTTCAAAATCAGGAATTATGTCACTTACTGCCAGTCGTAGTTGATCACGAAGGTATTTGTCTATCAGTCGTGATCTAAATTTGGTTTTTACTATTTTCATTGTTGAAAATAATTTTTCACAAACATAAGTTGTAGCAAACATGGCTTCAACAGAGCAAGCGAAAGAACAAAGCTTCTGATATTTATTTATTGGCAAAGATTTGAAAACTTCAACATCTGTCAAGTCCTTACATCTAGCTTTCATTTAACATCACATTGTAAATCTGTGAGTTTAAATTGAAGATCTAACCGCATTATTCGTACATCTGCTGAAAAAGGATCGACGTACAGAGATAATAATAATAATAATAATAATAATAATAATAATAATAATAATAATAATAATACTTAACCTTTTAATGTTTCATGAGTAACATGTAGTAAAATGCCGTTTTATGTTATACAACCGTTTTCCTCGTAATACATTTAATATTCTCATCATATTGGCAGCAAAAAAATGCGTCCTCCCATCCTACTTGAAACGTTCGTTTTTGTAGAGGTACATGGTATCGAGAGAGACATTGCGACGCTACGCCACTCGCAGGTCAGAGACAAATACAAATGGAACGGAGTTTGACTCCAGTGAGTGAGAGGGTGGGGGTTGGGGGAGGTAGGAATCAAGAGAAATGAACAGCTATCATTGCGAGCCACAATGTGCTCGTGAGTCACATTTTCGCCATGGCTGATCTAATATATCACTATACACATAACACATGAGTTGTTGTCCGTCCAAGTGGTTATGTCACATCCCGGTTTCCCCCACCTCTTTCTGCTGGCCTCTCTGTACAGGCTAGTGGCTGGGCTGTTAGGCTCTTTCCTGAAAATATTTGCTGCATGGAATTAGAAGTCTATGTAATATATAACTATTTGAAATAATTTAAAGAAAAGGATCCCATTAAGTAATTGTAACGTGATTTCCTCCATTTCGACGACCCTGTGACATAACCACTCGGACGGACAGTACTTATTCTCAAATCAATAGTACGGTATGCGCCAAAACAATCAGTACTGAAATTCTCGCACTGATACTGCGCAGCTACGTATCATCCGTGGTGAAGTTTGTTTATCTGATGTTATTGTTGTATTGTTGATACACAATTGAAATATGTCGTCTATTTGAACTGACACCTCACCTCTGAACCTTGCATGTCGTGAGATGTCATTTTCCAGACTCAGCCTCAGGCGTTCTCTGGTTGGCAACATTGGACTTCTTTCTGTAGTAGGAGCAGACCGAGACAATCCATGACCATCACCTATGTTTCGTCCACTGGAAAAGTGAGAGTAATACTTGTGAACAACATTCGGCTGTTACTTACAAAGTAAACTGCATTACAGAAATAATTATTCAGACATAATCATTGGCAAGGGAAACTACAAACATTGTATAATAAAAAGTTAAAAAACAAGTTTTACATCAATTGTAGTGAACTACAATCAAATATCCGATAAAATAAAAAAGGATGATTGTTTGCTAATACCATAATAAGGTCGATGAAGACCTTCTTGAACTGTGCAGCATCGAGAATAAATTTCATTTCAGAGGTTGGGACACTTGTAAGGCAGAATTCATTACCCCCATGACAGGATAAGTGAAGGGTGCTGATACGTAGAGAAGTTAAACTTTGACTTAGACGAGAAAATGACAGAACTCGATTACCATCATCAACAGCACAGCTTGGGCTCAAAGACCTGTTCTGGTCCCCTCAGAATTGCTGGCTCCAACGCAGTTTAGGGCTACCACCAACACTTCTTCTTCCTCTTGGAAAGCGACTGAAAGCTGTTCTTGAGATGCGATTTTCAACCATCCTGTTGACATGTTCCATCCAGTTCTTTTGGTGATCTTGAATTCGTTCAGATATATTTTGAATATGGAGTTGTCCAACATCTTCACTGCTTACATGTTCCATTGTTCCGTCAGTTTTACACCAAGCACCAATCTCAAGAATGTAATTTCCGAATGACGAAGGATGGGTGGAGCAGAGAAAAATTCTCTCCAGCACCGAGATTCGAACCCAGGTTTTCAGCGCTACATGCTGACACTCTATGCACTAAGCCACACCAGATTCCAATTCCGATGCCAGATTGAATCCTCTCAGTTTAAACTCCACCTCTTAGTTTTCCCTTTAGTGGCCAACCCTCATGCACTGTGTCACAGATGTGTGACAGTGGCACAATGTCCAACACACTATGTGCAGAGGTGCACTCATTGCGAGTGACTAAGTGGCCGGGATCCACTGGAACGAGCACTGTCTTAAATCACTAAGTGATTATTTATGCATATCATATATTATTGCGATGTACCGAAGTACATATTTATGATATTTCCGTGCAGGAATTCTGTGTTACCATATGATGAAGGATGAGTGGAGTGGAGAAAAATTCTCTCTGGCACCGGGATTCAAACCCGGGTTTTCAGCTCTATCCACTAAGCCACACCGAATTCCAATTCTGATGCCAGATTGAATGCTCTCAGTTTAAGCAAATCAAGATTTCAGATATAACTCACTGTAAAGTTGATTTGAATAATTTCGAGGGAAAAATTGTTCCGGGGCCAGGCATCGAACCCGGGACTTTTGGTTTAACGTACCAACGCTCTACCAACTGAGCTACCCGGGAACTCTACCCGACACCGATCCAATTTTTCCCTCTATATCCACAGACCTCAAAGTGAGCTGACAACCATCAAGCAACCAACTTCGAGTGCACACTAACTCCATGTGACTTAAATTGTGGTTTTCTGTTAACGAACAGTGACGTGTATTATGCAAATCAAGATTTCAGGTATAACTCCCTGTAAAGTTGATTTGAATAATTTCGAGGGAAAAATTGTTCCGGGGCTGGGCATCGAACCCGGGACCTTTGGTTTAACGTACCAACGCTCTACCAACTGAGCTACCTGGGATAATACACGTCACTGTTCGTTAACAGAAAACCACAATTTAAGTCACACGGAATTAGTGTGCACTCTAAGTTGGTTGCTTTACGGTTGTCAGCCCACTTTGAGATATGTGGATATAGAGGGAAGAATTGGATCGGTGTCGGGTAGAGTTCCCGGGTAGCTCAGTTGGTAGAGCGTTGGTACGTTAATCCAAAGGTCCCGGGTTCGATACCCAGCCCCGGAACAATTTTTCCCTCGAAATTATTCGCTCTCAGTTTAAGTTCCACCTTTTAGTTTCCTTTTGGCCACAAATACAGATTTTAATATACAACTGAATTCGTTCGTTGACAAAATGGCGAAACGAACTGTGCCATGAGGGGGGGGAAAGAAAAAAAGCGGAAGTTATGAAAATATTACTAAAAAACCGTTATTGTTAAAATTTCCCGAATATCAATCAATCTATCATAGTGGCCCAAGGGCAGAAAACTGCAAACCCAGCATTCTCCAGTCTTTCCTATTTTCTGCCTTGCTACATACCATCTCCATCGGGAAGCTAGAGAAAGCAATAACCTGTTGGACATATTACAAACAGCTATTCTCCAGGACTGGTCTTTTGGAAACTGATCCAATGGAGATATTCCTTTTTCTGCCTTCCCTGAGATGGAGCTGGTATGTAGCTTTAGAATGTTGAATGTCTTTCATGTATAACACAAAAACACCTCTCACCATGCTGAATACAGTGGAAGTCTCAAATCATACATCTAGCTTTAGCTATGAAGTTTTCCTTACCATAAACTGCCTCATAGCAAGGATCTCATCATTATTAAGCCATCAGGCACTGACCTGCTGTCCAGCATGTTGGATCTGCCCAGAGACTGCGGGGCAGCCAGGAGGTGCTCATCCTCCAGACTTGAAGGAGAAGACTCTTCGCCTTCACTGTAGGTGGCACTGATGCTCAGATCTCCCAGAAACAAGCGACGCACAATACTGCGTCTGTACCACGCCTTTGGAAAAGCCAGGATTTCAGTGAGACGTCTCATGTCGTACTTGAAGGACGCAGAACCGATGTCAATGATGGCTGTAACAGATCAACACACATCTTGTACTGACAAAGAATTGTTAATGAGCTCATGTCCAAACCTCCCCTCAAATTGTGCACATAATCTTCACAGCAGATAGACAAATTAGATGTCTATACTAATTGTAAGGGTGCGAAAATGTACTGGGGAAGATATTTTAATGTACGTTTTACATGGCTATAATACTTACTGGAGAACCGTATGACAGCCTGGCCCTGGTCAGAGCTTTTCAGTCCCTTTGTTTGTTGCTGATCACACTGGAAGTTTAGTTTCCGACTCCGTGACAGATGAAATTTCACAAATTCGACATTGACACTCAAGGAATCCTTACGTTCACTGTCTGCTAACGGCGACCACTGTGCTTCTTTTAAACCTACAAGTTCAAACAAAATTTTAAAACATTAGACAATTTATTATGTTATTTTACAATATGATGATGCTCAACACATCTCAAAATCAAGCCACTCAAACAATCGCCCTGTCACATCAACTCATCATATAGACAGAATTGATGGGTTAACTGCAGGCAACAAAGCAAAGTCATTGGCTATTTTACACTAACAGGAGTTGTTATGCAGTTGACAAAGCTGAATATTTTCGCATACTACCGCCACAAACCATCATTATAAACTTGCTCTCTTTATCTCTACGACCAAAATAAATCAACCCCTGTCTATCAACAACAGAATATACTCATGGAAAGAAAAACTTGCTGGCTAAGAACCATCTTCATAGCAGCCATGTTAATGACGGTGGCGGCAGGGCAGGGGCAGTGGTAGTTATTGGTGCCAGCAGGTAGTGGGTGTTTGTGGCAGTGAGTGGTGTTGGTGGTGAATGGTGATGGTGGTGGTGGTTTGTGGTGTTAGTGAAGGTGGGTGGCAGTGCTGGTTCATGGTGGCGGTGGTGGTGGTTGTGGGTGGTGGTAGAGGCGGTGGATAGTGGTTGTATTGGGTGGTGGTGGTAGTGGTGATGTTTTTGGCTGGGATTGGTAGTGGGAGGTAGTGCTGGCGGTGGTGGTAATAGTGATGGATGTTGGGAGGTATTGGTTAGTGGTTGTGGTGGTTTGTGGCGTCGGTTATGATGGTAGTTTGTGGCGTTTATGATGGTGGGTGGTGATGGTGGTGGTTTGTGGCGTTGGTGTTGCTTGGTGGTGGTGATGGGTTTTAGTGATGGGTGGTGGTGTTGGTGGGTGGTGCTGGTGGTGGGTGATGTTAGGGGTGGTGGGTGATGTTGGGAGTGGTGAAGGTGGGTGGTGGGTGATGCTGGGGGTAGTGATGGTGGGTGGTGCTGGTGGTGGGTGATGTTGGGGGTAGTGATGGTGGGTGGTGCTGGTGGTGGGTGATGTTGGGGGTAGTAATGGTGGGTGGTGCTGGTGATGGGTGATGTTGGGGGTGGTGATGGGGGGTGTTGGGTGATGTTGGGGGTATTGATGGTGGGTGATGCTCGTGGTGGGTAATGTTGGGGGTGGTGTTGTGGGTGGTGCTGGTGGTGGGTGATGTTGGGGGTGGTGATGGTGGTGGGTGATGTTGGGAGTGGTGAAGGTGGGTGGTGGGTGATGCTGGGGGTAGTGATGGTGGGTGGTGCTGGTGGTGGGTGATGTTGGGGGTAGTAATGGTGGGTGGTGCTGGTGATGGGTGATGTTGGGGGTGGTGATGGGGGGTGTTGGGTGATGTTGGGGGTATTGATGGTGGGTGATGCTCGTGGTGGGTAATGTTGGGGATGGTCTTGTGGGTGGTGCTGGTGGTGGGTGTTGTTGGGGGTGGTGATGGTGGGCGGTGCTGGTGGTGGGTGATGTTGGGGGTGGGGATGGCAGGTGGTGCTGGTGGTGGGTGATGTTGGGTGTAGTGATGGTGCGTGGTGCTGGTGGTGGGTGATGGGGGTAGTGATGGTGGGTGGTGCTGGTGATGGGTGATGTTGGGGGTGGTGATGGCGGGTGTTGGGTGATGGGGGTGGTGATGGTGGGTGATGCTCGTGGTGGGTGATGTTAGGGGTGGTGACGGTGGTTGGTGCTGGTGTCGGGTGATATTGGGGGTGGTGATGGCGGGTGGTGCTGGTGGTGGGTGATGTTGGGGGTAGTAATGGTGGGTGGTGCTGGTGATGGGTGATGTTGGGGGTGGTGATGGGGGGTGTTGGGTGATGTTGGGGGTATTGATGGTGGGTGATGCTCGTGGTGGGTAATGTTGGGGATGGTCTTGTGGGTGGTGCTGGTGGTGGGTGTTGTTGGGGGTGGTGATGGTGGGCGGTGCTGGTGGTGGGTGATGTTGGGGGTGGGGATGGCAGGTGGTGCTGGTGGTGGGTGATGTTGGGTGTAGTGATGGTGCGTGGTGCTGGTGGTGGGTGATGGGGGTAGTGATGGTGGGTGGTGCTAGTGATGGGTGATGTTGGGGGTGGTGATGGCGGGTGTTGGGTGATGGGGGTGGTGATGGTGGGTGATGCTCGTGGTGGGTGATGTTAGGGGTGGTGACGGTGGTTGGTGCTGGTGTCGGGTGATATTGGGGGTGGTGATGGCGGGTGGTGCTGGTGGTGGGTCATGTTGGGGGTAGTAATGGTGGGTGGTGCTGGTGATGGGTGATGTTGGGGGTGGCGATGGGGGGTGTTGGGTGATGTTGGGGATATTGATGGTGGGTGATGCTCGTGGTGGGTAATGTTGGGGATGGTCTTGTGGGTGGTGCTGGTGGTGGGTGTTGTTGGGGGTGGTGATGGTGGGCGGTGCTGGTGGTGGGTGATGTTGGGGGTGGGGATGGCAGGTGGTGCTGGTGGTGGGTGATGTTGGGTGTAGTGATGGTGCGTGGTGCTGGTGGTGGGTGATGGGGGTAGTGATGGTGGGTGGTGCTGGTGATGGGTGATGTTGGGGGTGGTGATGGCGGGTGTTGGGTGATGGGGGTGGTGATGGTGGGTGATGCTCGTGGTGGGTGATGTTAGGGGTGGTGACGGTGGTTGGTGCTGGTGTCGGGTGATATTGGGGGTGGTGATGGCGGGTGGTGCTGGTGGTGGGTGATGTTGGGGGCGGTGATGGCGGGTGATGCTGGTGGTGGGTGATGGCGGGAGGTGCTGGTGGTGGGTGATATTAGGGATTGTGATGGCGGGTGGTGCTGGTGGTGGGTGATGTTGGGGGGTGGTGATGGCGGGTGGCGGGTGATGGGGTGGTGCTCGTGGTGGGTGATGTTGGGTGGTGCTAGTGGTGGGTGATGTTAGGGTGGTATGACGGGTGGTGCTGGCGGTGGGTGATGTTGTGGGTGGTGATGGCGGGTGGTGCTGGTGGTGGGTGATGTTGGGGGTGGTGATGGCGGGTGGTGCTGGTGGTGGGTGATGGCGGGTGGTGCTGGTGGTGGGTGATATTGGGGATTGTGATGGCGGGTGGTGCTGGTGGTGGGTGATGTTGGGGGTGGTGATGGCGGGTGGCGGGTGATGGGGTGGTGATGGTGGGTGATGTTGGGGGTGGTGATGGAGGGGGTGCTGGTGGTGGGTGATGTTGGGAGTGGTGATGGTGGGTGATGTTGGGGGTGGTGATGGTGCGCGGTGCTCGTGGTGGGTGATGTTGGGGTGGTGATGGTGGGTGGTGCCCGTTGTGGGTGATGGTGGGGGTTGTGATGGTGTGTGGTGCTGGTGGAGGGTGATGTTGGGGGTGGTGATGGCGGGTGGTGCTGGTGGTGAGTGATGTTGGGGGTGGTGATGGTGGGTGATGCTGGTGGTGGGTGATGTTGGGGGTAGTGATGGTGGGTGGTGTTGGTGGTGGGTGATGTTGGGGGTAGTGATGGTGGGTGGTGCTGGTGATGGGTGATGTTGGGGGTGGTGATGGGTGTGTTGGGTGATGTTGGGGGTGGTCATGGTGGGTGATGCTCGTGGTGAGTGATGTTGGGGGTGGTGATGGCGGGTGGTGCTGGTGGTAGGTGATGTTGGAGGTGGTGATGGCGGGTGGTGCTGGAGGTGAGTGACGTTGGGGGTGGTGATGGCGGGTGGTGCTGGTGGTGGGTGATATTGGGGGTTGTGATGGCGGTTGCTGCTGGTGGTGGGTGATGTTGGGGGTGGTGATGGCGGGTGGTGGGTGGTGTTGGGGTGGTGATGTTGGGGGTGGTGATGGAGGGGGGCGCTTTTGGTGGGTGATGTTCGGGGTGATGATGGTAGGTGGTGCCCGTGGTGGTTGATCTTGGGGGTGGTGATGGTGGGTGGTGCTGGTGGTGGGTGATGTTGGGGGTGGTGATGGAGGGTGGTGCTGGTGATAGGTGATGTTGGGGGTGGTGATGGCGCATGTTGGGTGATGGTGGGTGGTGCTCATGGTGGGTGATGTTGGGGGTGGTGATGATGGGTGGTGCTGGTGGTGGGTGATGTTGAGGGTGGTGACGGTTGGTGCTGGTGCCGGGTGATGTTGGGGGTGGTGATGGGGTTGGTGCTGGTGGTGGGTGATGTTGGGTGTGGTGATGGCGGGTGGTGCTGGTGGTGGATGATGTTAGGGGTGGTGATGGTGGGTGGTGCTGGTGCTGGGTGATGGTGGGTGTTGCTGGTGGTGGGTGATGTTTGGGGGTGGTGATGGTGGGTGGTGCTGGTGGTGGGTGATGGTGGGTGGTGGGTGTGGTTGGGGGTAGTGATGGTGGGTGGTGCTGGTGGTGGGTGATGTTTGGATAATGATGGGTAATGTTACGGGTGGTGATGGCGGGTGGTGCTGGTGGTGGGTGATGTTGGGGGTGGTGATGGTTGGTGGTGCTGGTGGTGGGTGATGTTGGGGGTGGTGCTGGTGATGGGTGATGTTGGGGGTGCTGATGGCTGGTGTTGGGTGATGTTGGGGGTGGTGATGGTGGGTGGTGCTCGTGGTGGGTGAAGTTGGGAATGGTGATGGTGGGTGGTGCTGGTGGTGGGTGATGTTGGGGGTGGTGACGGTGGTTGGTGCTGGTGTCGGGTGATGTTGGGTGTGGTGATGGCGGTTGGTGCTGGTGGTGGGTGATGTTGTGGGTGGTGCTGGTGGTGGGTGATGGCGGGTGGTGCTGGTGGCGGGTGATGTTAGGAGTGGTGATGATGGGTTGTGCTGGTGGTGGATGATGTTAGGGGTGGTGCTGGTAGTGGGTGATGTTGGGGATAGTGATGGTGGTTGGTGCTGGTGGTGGGCGATGTTGGGGGTGGTGATGGTGGGTGGTGGGTGATGTTGGAGGTGGTGCTGATGGTGGATGATGTTGGGGGTAGTGATGGTGGGTGGTGCTGGTGGTGGGTGATTTAGGGGGTGGTGATGGTGGGGGTGAAGTTGGGGTAGTGATGGGTGATGTTAGGGGTGGTGATGGCTGGTGGTGGGTGATGTTGGGGGTGGTGATGGTGGGTGATGTTGGGGTAGTGATGGGTGATGTTAGGGGTGGTGATGGTGGTTGATGCTGGTTGTGGGTGGTGTTGGCGGGTGGTGCTGGTGGTGGGTGATGTTGGGGGTGGTGATGGTGCGTGGTGCTGGTGGTGGGTGATGTTCGGGGTGGTGATGGGTGGTGCTGGTGGTGGGTGATATTGGGGGTGGTGATGGCGGGTGGTGCTGGTGGTGGGTGATGTTGGGGTAGTGATGGGTGATGTTAGGAGTGGTGATGGTGGGTGATGCTGGTGGTGGGTGATGTTGGGGGTGGTGCTGGTGGTGGGTGATGTTGGGGTACTGATGGGTGATGTTAGGGGTGGTGATGGTGGGTGGTGTTCGCAGGTGGTGCTAGTGGTAGGTGATGTTGGGGGTGGTGATAGTGGGTGGTGGTGATGGTGTGTGGTGCTGGTGTTGGGTGATGTTGGGGGTGGTGCTGGTGGTGAGTAATGTAGAGGGTGTTGATGGTGGGTGATGTTGGGGGTGGTGATGGTGGGTGGTACTGGTGGTAGGTGATGTTGGGGGTGGTGCTAGTGGTGGGTGATGTTGGGGGTGATGATGGTGGGTGGTGGGTGATGTTGGAGGTGGTGATGGTGGGTGGTGCTCGTGGTGTGTGATGTTGGAGGTAGTGATGGTGGGTGGTGCCTGTTGTGGGTGATGATGGGGGTGGTGATGGTGTGTGGTGCTGGTGGTGGGTGATGTTGGGGGTGGTGATGGCGGGTTGTGCTGGTGGTGGGTGATGTTGGGGGTGGTGATGGTGGGTGATGTTGGGGTAGTGATGGGTGATGTTAAGGGTGGTGATGGTGGTTGATGCTGGTTGTGGGTGGTGTTGGCGGGTGGTGCTGGTGGTGGGTGATGTTGGGGGTACTGATGGTGCGTGGTGCTGGTGGTGGGTGATGTTGGGGGTGGTGATGGGTGGTGCTGGTGGTGGGTGATATTGGGGGTGGTGATGGTGGGTGGTGCTGGTGGTGGGTGATGTTGGGGTAGTGATGGGTGATGTTAGGAGTGGTGATGGTGGGTGATGCTGGTGGTGGGTGATGTTGGGGGTGGTGCTGGTGGTGGGTGATGTTGGGAGTGGTGCTGGTGGTGGGTGATGTTGGGGTACTGATGGGTGATGTTAGGGGTTGTGATAGTGGTTGATGCTGGTGGTGGGTGGTGTTGGCAGGTGGTGCTAGTGGTAGGTGATGTTGGGGGTGGTGATAGTGGGTGGTGGTGATGGTGTGTGGTGCTGGTGTTGGGTGATGTTGGGGGTGGTGCTAGTGGTGGGTGATGTTGGGGGTGGTGATGGGGGGTGTTGGGTGATGTTGGGGGTATTGATGGTGGGTGATGCTCGTGGTGGGTAATGTTGGGGGTGGTGTTGTGGGTGGTGGGTGATGTTGGGGGTGATGGTGGGCGGTGCTGGTGGTGGGTGATGTTGGGGGTGGGGATGGCAGGTGGTGCTGGTGGTGGGTGATGTTGGGTGTAGTGATGGTGCGTGGTGCTGGTGATGGGTGATGTTGGGGGTGGTGCTGGTGGTGGGTGATGTTGGGGTACTGATGGGTGATGTTAGGGGTGGTGATGGTGGTTGATGCTGGTGGTGGGTGGTGTTGGCAGGTGGTGCTAGTGGTAGGTGATGTTGGGGGTGGTGATAGTGGGTGGTGGTGATGGTGTGTGGTGCTGGTGTTGGGTGATGTTGGGAGTGGTGCTGGTGGTGAGTAATGTTGGGGGTGTTGATGGTGGGTGATGTTGGGGGTGGTGATGGTGGGTTGTACTGGTGGTGGGTGGTGTTGGCAGGTGGTGCTAGTGGTAGGTGATGTTGGGGGTGGTGATAGTGGGTGGTGGTGATGGTGTGTGGTGCTGGTGTTGGGTGATGTTGGGGGTGGTGCTGGTGGTGAGTAATATTGGGGGTGTTGATGGTGGGTGATGTTGGGGGTGGTGATGGTGGGTGGTACTGGTGGTAGGTGATGTTGGGGGTGGTGCTAGTGGTGGGTGATGTTGGGGGTGATGATGGTGGGTGGTGGGTGATGTTGGAGGTGGTGATGGTGGGTGGTGCTCGTGGTGGGTGATGTTGGAGGTAGTGATGGTGGGTGGTGCCTGTTGTGGGTGATGGTGGGGGTGGTGATGGTGTGGTGCTGGTGGTGGGTGGTGTTGGCAGGTGGTGCTAGTGGTAGGTGATGTTGGGGGTGGTGATAGTGGGTGGTGGTGATGGTGTGTGGTGCTGGTGTTGGGTGATGTTGGGAGTGGTGCTGGTGGTGAGTAATGTTGGGGGTGTTGATGGTGGGTGATGTTGGGGGTGGTGATGGTGGGTGGTACTGGTGGTGGGTGGTGTTGGCAGGTGGTGCTAGTGGTAGGTGATGTTGGGGGTGGTGATAGTGGGTGGTGGTGATGGTGTGTGGTGCTGGTGTTGGGTGATGTTGGGGGTGGTGCTGGTGGTGAGTAATATTGGGGGTGTTGATGGTGGGTGATGTTGGGGGTGGTGATGGTGGGTGGTACTGGTGGTAGGTGATGTTGGGGGTGGTGCTAGTGGTGGGTGATGTTGGGGGTGATGATGGTGGGTGGTGGGTGATGTTGGAGGTGGTGATGGTGGGTGGTGCTCGTGGTGGGTGATGTTGGAGGTAGTGATGGTGGGTGGTGCCTGTTGTGGGTGATGGTGGGGGTGGTGATGGTGTGTGGTGCTGGTGGTGGGTGATGTTGGGGGTGGTGATGGCGGGTTGTGCTGGTGGTTGGTGATGTTGGGGGTGGTGCTGGTGGTGGGTGATGTTGGGGGTGGTGATGGTGGGTGATGCTGGTGGTGGTTGGTGCTGGTGGTGGGTGATGTTGGGGGTGATGATGGTGCGTGGTGTTCGTGGTGGGTGATGTTGGGGGTGGTGATGGTGGGTGGTGCCCGTTGTGGGTGATGGTGTGTGGTGCTGGTGGTGGGTGATGTTGGGGGTAGGTGATGGTGGGTGGTGCTGGTGGTGGGTGATGTTGGGGGTGGTACTGGTGGTGGGTGATGTTGGGGGTGGTTCTCGTGGTGGGTGATGTTGGGGGTGGTGATGGTTGGTGTGCTGGGGGTGGTCATGGTGGGTGGTGCTGGATGGTGGGTGATGTTGGGTGGTGCTGGTGATGGGTGATGTTGGGAGTAGTGAAGGTGGGTGGTGGGAGATGTTAGGGTTGGTGATGGTGGGTGGTGCTGGTGGTGGGTGATGTTGGGGGTGGTAATGGTGGATGGTGCTGGTGGTGGATGATGTTGGGGGTGGTGATGTTGGATGGTGCTGGTGGTGGGTGATGTTGGGGGTTGGTGATGATGGATGGTGCTGGTGGTGGGTGATGTTGGGGGTGGTGATGGTGGGTGGAGCTGGTGGTGGGTGATGTTGGGGGTGGTGATGGTGGGTGGTACTGGTGGTAGGTGATGTTGGGGGTGGTGCTAGTGGTGGGTGATGTTGGGGGTGATGATGGTGGGTGGTGGGTGATGTTGGAGGTGGTGATGGTGGGTGGTGCTCGTGGTGGGTGATGTTGGAGGTAGTGATGGTGGGTGGTGCCTGTTGTGGGTGATGGTGGGGGTGGTGATGGTGTGTGGTGCTGGTGGTGGGTGATGTTGGGGGTGGTGATGGCGGGTTGTGCTGGTGGTTGGTGATGTTGGGGGTGGTGCTGGTGGTGGGTGATGTTGGGGGTGGTGATGGTGGGTGATGCTGGTGGTGGTTGGTGCTGGTGGTGGGTGATGTTGGGGGTGATGATGGTGCGTGGTGTTCGTGGTGGGTGGTGATGGTGGGTGGTGCCCGTTGTGGGTGATGGTGTGTGGTGCTGGTGGTGGGTGATGTTGGGGGTAGGTGATGGTGGGTGGTGCTGGTGGTGGGTGATGTTGGGGGTGGTACTGGTGGTCGGTGATGTTGGGGGTGGTTCTCGTGGTGGGTGATGTTGGGGGTGGTGATGGTTGGTTTGCTGGTGGTGGGTGATGTTGGGGGTGGTCATGGTGGGTGGTGCTGGATGGTGGGTGATGTTGGGTGGTGCTGGTGATGGGTGATGTTGGGAGTAGTGAAGGTGGGTGGTGGGAGATGTTAGGGTTGGTGATGGTGGGTGGTGCTGGTGGTGGGTGATGTTGGGGGTGGTAATGGTGGATGGTGCTGGTGGTGGATGATGTTGGGGGTGGTGATGTTGGATGGTGCTGGTGGTGGGTGATGTTGGGGGGTGGTGATGATGGATGGTGCTGGTGGTGGGTGATGTTGGGGGGTGGTGATGGATGGTGCTGGTGGTGGGTGATGTTGGGGGTGGTGATGGTGGGTGGAGCTGGTGGTGGGTGATGTTGGGGGTGGTGATGGTGGGTGGTACTGGTGGTAGGTGATGTTGGGGGTGGTGCTAGTGGTGGGTGATGTTGGGGGTGATGATGGTGGGTGGTGGGTGATGTTGGAGGTGGTGATGGTGGGTGGTGCTCGTGGTGGGTGATGTTGGAGGTAGTGATGGTGGGTGGTGCCTGTTGTGGGTGATGGTGGGGGTGGTGATGGTGTGTGGTGCTGGTGGTGGGTGATGTTGGGGGTGGTGATGGCGGGTTGTGCTGGTGGTTGGTGATGTTGGGGGTGGTGCTGGTTGTGGGTGATGTTGGGGGTGGTGATGGTGGGTGATGCTGGTGGTGGTTGGTGCTGGTGGTGGGTGATGTTGGGGGTGATGATGGTGCGTGGCGTTCGTGGTGGGTGATGTTGGGGGTGGTGATGGTGGGTGGTGCCCGTTGTGGGTGATGGTGTGTGGTGCTGGTGGTGGGTGATGTTGGGGGTAGGTGATGGTGGGTGGTGCTGGTGGTGGGTGATGTTGGGGGTGGTACTGGTGGTGGGTGATGTTGGGGGTGGTTCTCGTGGTGGGTGATGTTGGGGGTGGTGATGGTTGGTGTGCTGGTGGTGGGTGATGTTGGGGGTGTTCATGGTGGGTGGTGCTGGATGGTGGGTGATGTTGGGTGGTGCTGGTGATGGGTGATGTTGGGAGTAGTGAAGGTGGGTGGTGGGAGATGTTAGGGTTGGTGATGGTGGGTGGTGCTGGTGGTGGGTGATGTTGGGGGTGGTAATGGTGGATGGTGCTGGTGGTGGATGATGTTGGGGGTGGTGATGTTGGATGGTGCTGGTGGTGGGTGATGTTGGGGGGTGGTGATGGATGGTGCTGGTGGTGGGTGATGTTGGGGGTGGTGATGGTGGGTGGAGCTGGTGGTGGGTGATGTTGGGGGTGGTGATGGTGGGTAGTGCTGGTGGTGGGTGATTTTAGGGATGGTGATGATGGATGGTGGTGGGTGATGTTGGGGTGGTGATGGTGGGTGGTGCTGGTGGTGGGTGATTTTATTGGTGGTGATGGTTGATGTTGCTGGTGGTGGGTGATGTTGGGGGTGGTGACGGTGGGTGGTGGGTGATGTTGGGGGTCGTGATGGTTGGTGATGCTGGTGGTGGGTGATGTTGGGGGTGGTGATGGTGGGTGGTGCTGGATGTTGGGTGATGTTGGGTGGTGCTGGTGGCGGGTGATGTTGGGGGGTGGTGATGATGGATGGTGGCGGTGGTGGGTGATGTTGGGAGTGGTGATGGTGGGTGGTGCTAGTGGTGGTTGATGTTGGGGGTAGTGATGGCGGGTGATGGCGGTGGTAATTGTGGGTGGTGATGGTGATGGTTTGTGGCGTTGGTGTTTGTTGATGGTGGTGATGGGTTTTAGTGATGGGTGATGATGATGGTGGTTGGTGCTGGTGGTAGGTGATGTTGGGAGTGTTGATGGTGGGTGGTGGATGGTGATGTTGAGGATGGTAATGGTGGGTGGTGATGGTGGTGGTTTGTGGCGTTGGTGTTTGTTGGTGGTGGTGATGGGGTTTAGTGATGGGCAGTGGTGTTGGTGGGTGGTGCTGGTGGTGGGTGATGTTGGGGATGGTGATGGTCGGTGGTGCTGGTGGTAGATGATGTTGAGGGTGGTAATGGTGGGTGATGGTGGCAGTGGTGGTAGTATGTGTATGGTTACAAGTGACATTAAAGATATATACGCACCTGTCTTCTTTCCACCACCATAAGGGTGGAAGATGTAGACGGAAAAGTCTGCAAGACAGCCTGTGACACTAAGACCTCCAACAGCTGAGGGAGACGGGCCCATGTCGAATCTGCTGGTGGAGGATTCCATTCCACTTGCTGGACGACTGGATGGTCTACCTTCTCCAAACTCGCTGTAAGTAAACGTAACATAAGAATCTTAGGGCAGACTAACAATAAGTTTATAATAGCCTATTATTAAATATTGTTCTACAAAATGGTTAGCTTCATTTAATAACATTAACAGCTGCATAAAAGCTTCAAGCAAGCAATGTCACATCTAAGACAAATCTATGAAGCGACGCACAACTTCTTCCAGCACAGCCTCATAGCCCACCTGTGCAGCTCCTCCTCCGCCCTCTTGGACGAGAACACGATGTCCAGGGATGGCAGCTGCAGCATACACTCTACCCTGGATACAGGCAAGCAGGAGAACCTGAAGGTTGAGGGCTGCATGTGGAAGTACACAATGACGTCCACAGGAAACGAGGCGTACACGTAGTTGCTGGTCGCTGTGGCTGCGGCCCACGAAGTCTCCTGCTCCATTGCGAACATGGCATTCACTGCTCCTACGAACAGACCACACTCAAGTTACGACCCTCATTCAATAGTCAAAACCAGAAATGTGAATGTCTCAAACAATAACAGGGATCGAAAAAAAAGGGTACAAATAAGAAATATGTACAGTACTTACTTACTTACAAATGGCTTTTAAGGAACCCGAAGGTTCATTGCCGCCCTCACATAAGCCCGCCAGCGGTCCCTATCCTGTGCAAGATTAATCCAGTCTCTATCATCACACCCAACCTCCCTCAAATCCATTTTAATATTATCCTCCCATCTACGTCTCGGCCTCCCTAAAGGTCTTTTTCCCTCCGGTCTCCCAACTAACACTCTATATGCATAATACTTTGCCCCACCTGCACACGACTAATGCTGTGGTCGTGCCAGAGAATCAGTCCTATTCCGAGGCTTATTATAGGGATACGTAACAAGCTGTTTTTTACGGTGATGGGTTGTTAGCCCTTCGCCCAACCCCCAAGCTGGAGGACCACCCCTTATCGGCTGTCCACGACTGCTTATTCAATATATTCGCAGCTACCCTCCATATCTGGAGGCCGTCTCCTCTATCCGCAACCTGAGGACGCGCCATGCCGTGGTGATAGGGACCCACAATATATGTACAGTAGTGACAAAAAAAACCGGACTGACCCTTGTAGCTGATTTCAGAGCCTTGTTCACTCCAGAGCACGATAGACTGGTAACTAAGACTTTCGTGGTTCGAATCCTGCCTGGGAAGGAAATTTTATTTTTGTTCTTTATTCAAATTGATTCCCAATACTTTTCGATTGCAGTGATATTTTACTACTTAATTAACTTATTATTCCCAGAACATGAATTTTACCAGCTTATTTTCTAATGGCTTTCGAAATGGGCTACGTCAGCAGTCGAAACTACAACAATTTCAATAGATTACTCGCTATCTTGTGAATGCGGGCGTGGCATGCATAGTGGCTCATTTCGTGGACTTTGATTATTCTGTCGGTCTGGTTTTTTTGCCACTACTGTACATCCATTTATGTTACGCATTAAATTTAACATTTCAGAGTAACATACATGAAACATTTCCATATTTTTAGCTTGTGTTTAGGTTCCTGAATGTTTCACAGCAGTGATACCTGTAAAATTCTCCTCTAAGCTTCAAACACTAACAGCAAAGAGATTTCTATATCATCTACATTTGTTGTATGGATTGCAAGGAGTAGTGAAGTGCATTCCATAACCTCTCCTACTCAAATCCCATCCTCTCCTTCCCATGATGCAACCTGTTTTTAACAAACCAGGCTCTGGGAACAGAGTCACAGCTGGATAATTGTTCCATAAAAATGGAGAAAATGCAATTTCAGCAAGTTGACCTGCCATGGCATGCATAAATGTCCCCTAAGTGGTGAAGAGGGGATATGGTCGATGGAATTGTCTGACAATCCTTCCAGCTAGGTCATATGGACCCACTACTCAATGGCACGTGTGGTCCTCAAATAGTTTGGGGGTTGTGTGTAGTTGATATAACCACCACAACATAAAAATATGGTGCCTACAATTAAACGGTTATACTTTTTGCTACATCACTCTCCTATATTAGACAGTAAGAGAGTTAATGGCTTTATTGCTAGAACTCAGCATAAGCTAACAACGAAATATTTGTTGTATAACTTTTCTGAAATTCTGTCATACAGCATAACAATGCATTATAAAAAAAATGCAGAAAATATCCAAACTGATCATGGATGGATGAGAGGAAGTAAGGACAAGAGATGCCTAGTGTCACTTTATTCCTTTAGAGTTGGTGAAAGATCCTTTTTTTTTTCTTACATAAGATAAAGAGAGAACTGAAATTACCTCCCCAGTGATCTTCAGACTCTTAAAATTCAGAGAAAATGTTATCAGTGGAACTAGTTCTACTTTTCACTGCAAATTTCCAGTGAGTCTCAATAGTCCCTATGCCAATGCAGGTAGTCACTATCCATAACTTCTCATAGTCACTGAATTAGCACTTCTTGTCTTAAAATACATAAGTTATGTGTGAGTGAACATAATAAGCAAAGTCTAATGTATTTTAACATCCATGCTATTTTCAAATGTGAATTTTAATAAACAGCAAAATCATTGCAATACAGATATACATGGGACGTATTTTTTTTTCTCAGCTGGTTATCAAGAAAACACCACATTTGCGAGAATACAATTTTGAATAAACCTCTCTCAGTGTGAATGGAAAAAACAATGGCAACAGGGGTATATTTCAGGTCTGGCGCCATCATCAAGGTACCATTCTTCAAGGCCGGACAACACCAGTGCACTTTCCTGATTTTCATATTATCATCAAATTTTTCATTTATAAAAAGTAATATTTTATTTTAAATTTAAACAATTTCATAGTGAAGCCTTCTCTTCAGACCTTACAACCTCTTAATCTTTGCTATCAATGGAGGTTATCAAGGTCATTTTGTTCTGTGCTATGACATCGTGGACTAAGGTTTCCTGCCTACGACTCATGTCACAGATTACACGCTGATTCGAGCCATCATGGGGAAAAAATTTTCTCATGACATTTCGGCCAGTGTATGGGACCAGTGCCCAACCACCATCATGATCCACTTGGGGAGCTACGATGGGTAGCAAAATCCGATTACAAAAGCCATCTATAACAGCTGGGGGATCATCGTGCTAACCACACGATACCTCCCTTCTGGTTGGATGATCGTCCACCTCTGCTTTGGCATGTGACCATGAGACCAGCAGTCGGCAGGTCAGTCTGAGCCCTTAAAGGGCTATAGTACTATGTTTTAATCAAGGTCATTTTATGATTAATTTGGTTTTTTTAATGGGAACCCACATTTTTTCATCAAATTATGGTTTTATGCACAAAAACGAACATTTTTCATCTGAAACATTCTTTATAAAAATCTTATGTTCATAAAATATTTAACAAAACTGAAAAACATTAATACATAGTAATACTTTGAAAGAATGCAGCCGGGTAGAGCGGCTGGCTACGGACTGGAAGGTCCGGGGCTCGATACCAGGTGGTGACAGGATTTTTTCTCGTTGCCAAACTGTCAGAACGGCCCCGAGGTTCACTCAGCCTCCTATAAAATTGAGTACCGGGTCTTTCCCGGGGGTAAAAGGCGGTCAGAGCGTGGTGCCGACCACACCACCTCATTCTAGTGCCGAGGTCATGGAAAGCATGGGGCTCTACCGCCATGACCCCAAGTGCCTTCATGGCATGTTATGGGGATACCTTTTTTTTTCTTTTTAATACTTTGAAAGATTATATCTTAGTCATATCTCTTTTGTTATCTTCCTTGTCTTCATGTTCTGTCTAAAATATAATCATTACCATATCTATGAATTATAGAAACCAAAATAGATAAACCCAAAGCACCCATTTTATTTATTTTTTGAAGGCAGATTGATTCCAACCCTTTTTTTGATTTTGGGTTGGGGTTATCAGTCTGAACGACTTCAAATGTTTACATGCATATGTTTATGTGAAAGGTATCAACTGCTAGGTTATCTAGCATCAATAAAACTAGTGACAGCGAAGGTATTTTGGTGAGATGAGACCACAAATTCGCAATTGATTACCTCAATTAATGAAAACGTCAGAAAACAGTCTACAAGTCCATCAGTTCAAGTGGAATTCAAATCCACACATGAAAGCAGTCTGAGTTCAGTAGGCAAACACCATCTGAGCTATTCTGCTGATACGCACCAGATGTTTTGGCCTGCTGCAGTGTCGAGGGGATGGGCTCCAGTGTCTGCTCCAGGAACTCCAGGATGTGCGGACTAATGATGGTTTCCTCTGGAATGCTTTGCAGCGTCATCCAGGCAAACAGACTCGCCTTTTTGGTGCCACTTTTCCTTGTCTGAGACAGAGCTTGCTGGGCTGACAGTTCATTTGGCATGCGTGGTGATACATTCTCCTCATGCAGTGTTCTGGATTCATAATGAACCTGAACATACAACAAAACAAATTATTAATCTTTGTACATTTCAACATTAGCCAAGTGACTCTGTGACCATATTCTCTGTTTCTTTGAATTCCTGCATAAGATGAATTTCTGCTAGCAAAATCATATCTATTCTGCTTGTCATTTTCTTTGTGTGCGAACACTGGTTTTCGTTTATGTGGGTACAGACTAACATCTTTCTTAGAATTCTCCAAACTGTGCTATAATTCATTTCAAGATGCCTGCACACCTTACTAACACTACTAATTATCTTCTTATTTCATTACTTGTCTGAAGCATCTCAACAGCAGCAACAACATTGATTATCTTCAGTCTTCCAGATTTCTTCTTGTGTGCAACAGAACCAATTTCCTCAATGTCCCATAATTACGAAAGACTCCTATTGCTTTCAGAATAGCATTGGACCAGCTATATCCTAACATTTAATGAAGAACCATGGCTTGAAACTTCAAAATTCTTGTAGCAGTATTCATAGAATCATTAATGTTTCAATCACCAAATTGGTAACTATGGAAATGCAACAACAATGCAAAAGTAACCAAAGAAACTCTATTATTATTTTTATGTGTCTCAAATATTATAATACTACTAAGATTTCAAATCATCCGTCCTCAAGTGAGGTTGACCACTGGGATCAGGAATTAACAAAATATAAAAGATAAAGGGAAATGAAACGAGCAAAATACTGATTCGATTTGTATATTAAAACGAAAATTTACGTGTTAACATATAGATGATAGTGTAAAATTTGAAGAGAGGCCTTCAGAATTTCCATTACAATCTTCTGAACCTCATAAAAGGGAATTTTAAATTTATATCATTCGATCATGGCCACAACACAAGAAGATACAATATTTCGCTCCCCCTCATTGAACCAAAATGTAAGACTGAAGCAGGTCTAAGATACAGTCCTAATTACGGCCCAAGATTGTATAATGATTTTATAAAGAGGAATTCAAAACTGAAATTATTAAACAATAAATTATTCAAAAAACAAGTGCTTGAATTGTATTTAAAATTATAATCATAATTCTCATTCTTTATTTTTTGTCACTTTAACAATGGCGTATTCTTAACTAAGTATGTTTATGTATATGTAATATAGGCCTATCCTTTCTTAAATTTTATAAGTTACTAGCCGTACCCGTGCGCTCCGCTGCACCCATTAGAAATAAATATAAAGTAATTACATAATTAAAATAGGACATTTGATCCAGGGAACATTCGTGTTTGATAGAAGGATAAATCGTTTAATATGTTACTTAATTTAAATTGTATTTAAAATATTAAAATGCGATCATTTTGATCCAGAGAGCACTCATTTGGTGCAATGACAATTCCTTTAACATGCTTCTTAATTGTTATTACCAATTATTTTTGGAAAAGCGAAAATTAACAGAAAAATTTTGGCTACAGATTTATTATTATGTTTATATTATATGATATTATGAAAAAGTGTGTTGATAATGGATGTACTCGAATTAGAAAGTTTTTAATTTGTTGTGGGAGCTCTTGAATCTCAGGAGGAACAACTTTTACAACAGCGCAACATAATCTGCTTGGCTCATTACCCAATTTCTTTGCATTGCATTTATTGCATATGGATTTTATGTATTTTAACACGATTCAATTGAGCATAGTTAAAATTTGAATTATAAAATAATGCATTGCTAAGCTAACGTACTATTACTGCATACTAAATCAATACACTCTCGTTGTTCGTTAATTCTCTGAGATAAAAATGAATATGTTCATAAACATTATTATAAGAAATACAGGAAATGAATATACAGAATAACCTATCAAGTTTTCTGTGCGTAAGAAGCTATTTTAATCTTACCTGTCCTCAATTCACTCACAAGTTACTGTAATAACATTATAGCATTATGTCCATACAGAGAAACTACACTTTCCAATGGTGAAATAATAATTAATTATACAAATCGGTTAATTTAGCTTCCGATATTGCTTCAGACGAACACAGAAACATTGTCTGTAGGCTATATTTCATAGCTTTCGATTGCTGTTGACCAAGGTCCCTTATAGACGAAGTCATTTGTTTATTTCATTACACGGCCTTAGATGGCAGTTATTTTAATTTTAAAATTCATTTATCTCATTAAATATCAGTCCTATCAAAATTTTTCAAAGAATAAAACTTATCGGAAATGATTTTTAAAGAAATTTTTGTTATGTAACATTTTTCATAAAAATCAATAATAAGCGAGATATTTCGATTTATTTAATTCAGGCCCCCTTATAACCCCCCTTTTAAATAATGTATTTTGAATGCCATATAGCCTATAATCAAAGTTACAACGAACTTAATTTATATTCCAATTTTCTCGAAATCCCTTCAGCCATTATCGCGTGAAAAGGTACCAAACATACAGACAGACAGACAGACAGACAGACAGACAGACATACAAACAAAAATTTCAAAAAAGCGATTTTCGGTTTCAGGGTGGTTAATTATATATGTTAGGACCAATTATTTTTGGAAAATCGAAAATTACCAGAAAAATTTCGGCTACAGATTTATTATTAGTATAGATTACAGTTAACAGTCTAATCACAGTTATGATTAATTTTTTTTCGATACAGTTTCATTATTTGTCATCTTTCTTTCATTTTTGTTACTAGTGTGTTGTGCTTTTGCACTATATATTATTTTTCAGTGGGTATTTGCATTATTTGAATTTCAATAAATTCTGTCCAAAATAAAAAAAAAAGTTTGAAGATACTTTTGAATCACCTTATATACTAAGGTTAAAGTTTAAACTAATGACAAATGAAGTAATATCTAAGGCCAACCAGTTTTAACTAAGTATGGCTTTATATGAACATTAAAATAATTTGCTTTTCTTTACTAATATGCAATAAATCGGTTTATAAGAAGGCATGCTAACAAAACTAATAAAATAAAATAAAAAATAAAAATGTTGGAATTGACTGGAGTATAGACCCAGAAACAAAATTTAGGCCACCTGAATTTTTCAAGTATGCAATGAGCATGTGCAGTATGTTATAACTGGAACTTGGAAAATTCAGATGGCCCAAATTTTGTTTCTGGGTCTGTACATTACCATTTTGTGTGATTGATTTAAAATAAAGCAAACATTATATTTTATGAGCATAATTCCTAGATAAAATGACTCGAAGATAATGAATATGAATAAAATCCGTCCAGTAGTTATGGGAAATCACTGCATTTTTATACATACGGAGAGAGAAAAATAGATTACATGTCCAAAACAAATTTTCGGCATCAATAATGCTGCAAACGTGCATTTCTGCGAAAATATCGAAATGAAGTTTTTGCAGTATTGCAATACTTTCTTTTATGAAAAAGCAAAAAATGGAAGGAAATCGCTCAAAGAGATGAAATTTCAGGAATGCCATTTTTAAAAGCATATTTCCTATCTCATTGTAGCTATAGTCGCGACGCTGTTACTCCCGGCATGACTCCTCCTCTTTGCTTACGTCTTAGGAAGAGAAGGCTCTATAAAGCCTAGGTAGGTAGTATCGTTCACCATTTTTGTTATTTCGTTGCCGAGCTACCATACGGGGAATCTATTTGCCACACCGTTAAACATTATCATGTCGTAGCTCTTATGATAACAAATCAAACGCACTATAATTCAGCAAATAATTGAGCGGCAAATAACGTCTTCGTGTGCTTTCTGCGAACGCCAACGAAAGAGCCAAAATGGCGGGCGATTATATTAAGTATTAATCGAGCCTTAAGAAATTAATAACGTCATCAGCGAATCACAAGACACACACGTTTAAATGTAGCCGACCCGCAACGCGATTGGCTGCCGGAAATTAGAGCGACGGGACTATAGTATGGGTACTAAGAATATATCACAGTGTTTGGCCAACATTAGTCCATTTTCAGCACTAACAGCAGCATGCACTGAAATACACTTGTCATAACATGCTTGCCACCAGCTACAATTATCAGCAAAAGACCTCTGGAGGCATGGTAACCAACCAACCTTGACATCGAGTCCTGGAATGTGGAATATGGTGAGATCAACCAGCTGGGCCACTGTGCTGTGCAGGTAGCGCAGTCTGGTGGTGGATGAAGCTCCGTGAGGCTTCTCTTTGTTGCGACGACTCATGTTGGGACTTGAGGGGGGGAAATCAAACATTCCTCCTGAGCAACTACGTTCCTTCTTCATGCGGCTCGTTCTAGTAACAGAAAAAAACCGTAGTTAACAAAGAAAATGCAAATAAGATAAACAAAATTGCAAGGGGCAAGATGTAAAGAATAAAAAGGGGTCTATGAACATTAGAGAAAGAACAGAAAAACAATATTACTGTAAATCATCAAGACACACCATATGAGTCAAGAACTTCATGAAGAAAAACAGGCTACAGATTCCGTTCAATAATCGTAAAACTGATGGATAAGTTTCAGTGGAACAAGAATTCTTTGATAAACATGAAGAGATTGGAAATAGAACAAGATACAAGGTTAACATACATTACCTACAAAACGAACATTTTTAGAACACTTTATGAGACGAATAATCCACTGGCATACATAAATAAGAAACACTGAAGCAAGGATTGAGTTAATAAATGAAAAAAATGTTAAAAAGAAAAAACACTGACAGAATACTCTTTATTAAATCTAACCATCTTAAATTTGATCTTGTACAGGCAATGAAATACTAAACCGATACTTCACATTCAATTTCCTACGTTTAAATAAAAGAATAAGATGATAATGTTGAAGGGAGGAGGAAAAAAATGAGTGGGAGAAAAGACGAGGAAGAGAATCGTAAGAAAAGAGGAAAAAGAAGAAAAGATAAAGGGAAGAAAAAGAATACAATGGGTAGGATAAGGGTAGATAGAGGGAGAGTGGTAGAGGAAAGGAAAGATAAAGGGAAAAGTAACGAAAGAGAGAATAGAAGAAAGAAGAAAAGAAAAAGGAGATGGTGATAAGACAGACAATGAAGATGCGTAGGAAGAAGAAAAGGTGGGGGGGGAGAAAATAAGAGAAAGAATGCGAATGTAAGAGGAAATATAAAGTTGAGAAGAATGAAGAGGAAGGGGAGTGACAATGAACAGAAGGGGAAGGGAAGAAATAGAAAGAGGATGAAAATAAGGGAAAAGATAAATGGGAAATTGAAAAGAAAGGAAAGAGAATTGGGATGAGGAGGAGAAGAGAGGATGAAAAAAATAAGAGAAGAAAATGAAGAGGAAGGGGAAAGAAAGAAAATGAAGAGAGAAGAAAAGTAGACTAACAAAGTAGTTACAGAATCCAAAACATTCAAAACTGGGAAAGTTAAGAAATAATTTAACCCCAAGAAATAATGCTTGAACTACTCAATACAAACAAAAACAAACCTAATTCGTGTGAGAGACGTATGTTCTGACTGTAGAGGTGATTAGGATATTCAGTGATATGAAGACATCGCGGTGATACAGCAATGACAGTATGATAGAGGAATGGGAAATCACAGCTGCTATCAGCGTCTGACTGAAGCTTGAAAACTTTGATGAAAAACTGTCTAGTGACCACTGAGCTACGTAGGTAAACCAGCTAAAATTAAGTCTGACTGCGAAGAAAGTGAAAATAAAATGTATAAGCTTCCTTACAACTTGAGCTCGTCCTCCTTGGCGGGGTCCTTGGTGTGCAGCACACACTTGCCGCTGTTGATGAACACCTTCACGTCCAACTCGAAGTCAATGTTCGGCTCCTGAGGCTTCTGGAAGGCCGCTGTGTAAGACGCAGGACTGGTGCCGCCTCCTGGCTCCTTCTGGCAGGGGTCAAGCAGAGGCACGCTGCACAGAACAAGCAAAGACTTTACTATGGAAACGATCTCCAAGGAAACACACCGACAAAGAAAAGTCACAAACTGGAAATATATTATTATTTTAATTAAACCATACCAAATTGCAAAATACGAGTATACTCCAGCACAGCTATGTTTTTAAAGTAGTGCTGTTATCAGGTATAATAATAATAATAATAATAATAATAATAATAATAATAATAATTCTTTATTTATACTGGTAGAGTTAAGGCCATAGGGCCTTCTCTTACACTCTACCAGGTCACAAAGTATACAAGCAGTTAAAATTTAACAAAAAGTTAAAGAACAGAATACTAACATATTACAAAAAAAAAAAATTATAATAATAATAATAATAATAATAATAATAATAATAATAATAATAATAATAATAATAATAATAGCATAGTAAAATCGACACTAAACAACATGAAAATAATACCATAACAGAAGAAAAAGAAAGTAAAATATATTGGAATATAGTGAAAGCAACTCATTTAGTACAAATGGTTAATACGGAAAACGTAAGGAAGAATATATCAAAATGGAATGCAATAAAATAATAATAAAAAAGAAAAGAAATACGAAAATTAAATAAAATTCGCGATAAAAAGGCTATGATAATAAATTCATCGGCCGATGAAGAGAACAAAAAGGGGAAAGGAAGGAAAAAGAAATATATGGCCTATATTTTTACAAAACTATGGCAGAGAAAAGGGCTTATAACTGAAAGGAATCTAATTCAAAAAGTGCAATTTTAATTCATTTTTGAAACTAGACAATGTCCGACAGTCTCTGACATGTTGTGGTAGAGAGTTCCAGAGATGAGCTGCAGAGACGGTGAAAGATGAAGAGTAGAAGGATGTTCTGTGTTTAGAAATGGAGAGTGTGATATGGTGGTGTGAGCGAGTATCTATTTCGTAATATGAGGACAAATGTTGAAAACGAGAAGCTAGGTAGCTAGGGTTAGAGGTTTGAAGAATATTGAAAAGTAAAGTGAGAGAGTGAATAGTTCTTCGCTCTTTGAGACGGACCCAGGACAGCATATTTAATGAAGGTGTGATACAGTCAGATCTACAGTATATCGACTATGCACTAATTGCATCTCATGTATCTAGAGATGCAATAACTGAATGGATGAAATTACATACACTTTTTGCATAAAGTCCTACACCAGGCATGGGCACTAAGTCCCTACACGGGCACTCTGTACACCACCCCTCCATTTCTTCCTGCACAAATATTCTATCTGTTTGCGTGTATACAGCAAGAAGAGGTTGAACTCAGTATCATAGTGTTCTAATCAGGGGTGTATAAAGTGGTGGAATATGGCGAATAAATTGTATGTTCGTTTTAGTTTCCAAGAAACATGAGAACAAGACTATTTTCTGGAAAGACTTCGTATGCTATGAGTTTTATTGATTGTGAAAATTGAGAAGTATGTTCAACCATGAATTTGAATAAATGAGCATTAATATAACACTCGTATAAAAAAAATTGAACAATATTTCTCACACACTATAGAAAAAAATTAAATAAGTAAATATGAACTCGTGCATACTTATTCACATCAATATCCATTCAGCTATGCCAAGTCCTGGCAAATAAACAGTACTGGAAGAATAGTTATGAAATGAGAGAGAAATAAAACAAGGAAAATCACAGTTCACCTCCTAAACTAAAGAATTAAACAGATGTAATGCACACAACTAGCACAAATCCTTACCTGCTTTCAACATGATCGTAGTTGGAAGGGGAATATGGTGACTTCCGCCTGAGTTCAACCTTGTCTCCAGATATGTCAATGTGATCCCCTCCTGTCCACTCCAAGTCTCCTTCAGGTAGGCTGAGGTCGGAGCCTGCACTGGGCAGAGAGGATTGCCTGCAACAGGGCAATTACAAATATAATATCCACCCACTTCGTAACCCATCTATCTATACACTAATATTATACATTATAACAATGCATTACAGAGTACGGTGAAACCCCACTTAACAAATACATAACGTATTTTTTGGACCATAACACGGACATTTTTCTTAAAAAATATCACCTAAAATATAACTGCGTAAGAATGTCCCAAATTAAACTAGGTGTTCAAAAAATCAAAGCACCTAAGTCATCTCTACTGGGGGACATGAAGAATAAAGGGTTAAATGCTTCCAAAATTCAGCCATTGGAGAGCAACAACAATCAACATTAATAACACTCAATAAAAGAATTGTATTCCAATGGATACCATCCCATTGTGGAATCCTGGGAAACGAGAATGCGGATGCTTTAGCAAAGAAGGGCAGCACTGCTACTTACAGACCTGTTACTAAATCTACATATTACTCTGTGAAGAGATTTATTAAATCTACATACTTAGACTTCAACAAACAAAATTTGATAACTCAATCCCAAGGGAAAAAATGGAACTCTCTGCATCAAAATCCACAGTTAATTCCCGATTTACCACGAAAATCGTCTGTAGCTGCATTTAGATTGGCAACAGGCCATGATTGTTTGGCCAAACACCTGCATAGAATTGGAATATATCAGTCCCCTAACTGCCCATTGTCCAACTCAAACCAAGAAATGGATTCGGAACACCTCAAAATCTGTGCTTCAGTGGCTGGCCATGAAAATATTTTTGAAAAATATTGGAGTGCAAGAGATCAAATGACTTTATTGTCAAACGCCTGGCATTAGAAAACAACAACAATAAACATATAATTACATGAATCTTCATTTTTATATATACACTTTTAACACTTATATATTACTAATTAAATTTCCAACTTCTTTACTGTTTTAATACTTTGGATTTACCTTGGCTGACTACAATGTCAATTTTTTATTTTCCACCTTTGCTTATCTTAATGTTTTTGGATTTATATTAACGTTTTCGATACTTAGTGTGTATCATCTTCAGATATGTATATCAATATGTGTTGTGAAGACCTAGCCTCTTATTATGTAATGGGTTATTCACGTGCGTGTGACCTATCATGATTTCTTAATTTAGCTAAAATTACTATAAATGTACTTGATGCAGTGTGTGGTTACTTGTTATGATTCTGTTAAATTTTTTTCTTTTGAAAGCACACATAGGTAAATAGGAAATTATGTTAAAACCAATATTATGACACATAAATAAAAACAAGTAAAATATACACTATAAAAAACACTGTAAAACACTGTAAACACTATAACACTTTTATCATATTTATGATTGGCTGTGTTAGCCTGTTATGTCGTAAAAGTGTTATAGTGTTTACAGTGTTTTACAGTGTTTTTTATAGTGTATATTTTACTTGTTTTTATTTATGTGTCATAATATTGGTTTTAACATAATTTCCTATTTACCTATGTGTGCTTTCAAAAGAAAGAATTTTAACAGAATCATAACAAGTAACCACACACTGCATCAAGTACATTTATAGTAATTTTAGCTAAATTAAGAAATCATGATAGGTCACAAGCACGTGAATAACCCATTACATAATAACAGGCTAGGTCTTCACAACACATATTAGATTAGATTAGATTTATTTATTTAACCTGGTAGAGATAAGGCCGTCAGGCCTTCTCTGCCCCTCTACCAGGGGATTACAACTATAACATGAACAATAAGATTACAATTAATATTAAATTTACAATTACAATTACAATAAAAATTAAAGTACGATAAGAATACCTGATTAATGAAAGCTAGACATTTTATCATAGAAGTTAAGAACAAAGAATATTTTTGTATTTACTAAATTACAAATTAAACCTACAATAACAAAATTCTATAGTGATGAAATTACCGGATATTGAGATATTTTGTGGTAGATTAAAAGAACTATTTACAAGAAACCATGTCTGAACGAGTCTCAATTACTGACCAAGTGCCTAGTAAGTTTGCGTTTGAATTGAATTTTATTTCGACAGTCCCTGATGCTAGCAGGTAACGAATTCCAGAGTCTTGGCAGGGCTATTGTGAAAGAGGATGAGTATGAGGAGGTGCGATGGGATGGTATTGTTAGTATTGTTTCATGGCGAGAGCGTGTGTTCAGATTGTGGTGGGAAGAAAGGTAAGTGAAGCGAGACGACAGGTACGAAGGAATAGAAGAGTTCAAGATTTCGAAGAGAAAGAGAAGTGAATGTAAATTTCTTTTCTTATCTAGTTTAAGCCAACCTATTGCTTCCAGGGATGGGGTAATATGATCATATTTACGAACATTGCTTACAAAACGTACACACAAATTATGAGCACGTTGAAGTTTCATTTTGTTGTCGCTGGAAAGGTCAGTCAGTAAAATGTCAGCATAGTCAAAATGGGGAAATACAAGGGTCTGCACAAGGGACTTTTTTAAGCAAGAGGGAAGATGAACATTTATCCTTTTTAGCACATGAATAATAGAATATACTTTTCTGCAGGTTTCTATTGATATACATATCTGAAGATGATACACACTAAGTATCGAAAACGTTAATATAAATCCAAAAACATTAAGATAAGCAAAGGTGGAAAATAAAAAATTGGCTGACTAGTTTCGAAGTCTTGTTCTTCATTGTCCAAAGCCTAGTCAGCCAAGGTAAATCCTAAATATTAACACAATAAAGACGTTACAAAATTAATCAGTGATATTATTACATCTTATGTTCCGGAGGTCTATCAATGCATGCCAATAAGACAGCTACTATCTTGTTCCCACCCCACAGCAAAGCTACATATAGGAGCGAATGCCCTTTTAGAAATGCAGTAAATAGAGAAATCTGCTTTCCACACCCTCAGTTCACTTGTTTTTTCAGTAGTGGCCACTCCCGTCTAGTGAAAGTCATTCTTTGTTTAGCCTATGTACCTTATGTTACATTTACCCCCTACCCAAGAACTGTAGAACCAGTTACGGCTGAATGAGAGATAACAACTGATAAGCGCGTATATTACCTTCCGTGATGCTGAAGTGTGAAGCAATTGTTAGTGCACTACTGAAAATAGTATCGATGGATTATCCGAAAGAACTTATCTGAAATGGTGCCGTCTCCTTTATTTCGGATAAACAGGATTCTACTGCATATAGCCTGATGTTCTTCATGTCTGATATTATAGTCGCGACGCTGTTATTCCCAGCATGACTCCTCCTCTTTGCTTACGTCTTAGGAAGTGAAGGCTCTATAAAGTCTATGTAGATAGTATCGTTCGTCATTTTTATTCTTTCATTGACGAGCTACTAGACGAGGAATCTATTTGTCACACCATTAAACATTATCATGTCGTAGCTCCTTTGATAATAAATCAAACGCACTGTAATTCAGAAAAAAATTTGTGCGGCAAATAATGTCCTCGTGTGTTTACTGTGAACATCAACGAAAGAGCCAAAATGGCGGGCGATTACTTACTTACTTACAAATGGCTTTTAAGGAACCCGAAGGTTCATTGCCGCCCTCACATAAGCCCGCCAGCGGTCCCTATCCTGTGCAAGATTAATCCAGTCTCTATCATCATATCCCACCTCCCTCAAATCCATTTTAATATTATCCTCCCATCTACGTCTCGGCCTCCCTAAAGGTCTTTTTCCCTCCGGTCTCCCAACTAACACTCTATATGCATTTCTGGATTCGCCCATACGAGCTACATGCCCTGCCCATCTCAAACGTCTGGATTTAATGTTCCTAATTATGTTAGGTGAAGAATACAATGCGTGCAGTTCTGTGTTGTGTAACTTTCTCCATTCTCCTGTAACTTCATCCCGCTTAGCCCCAAATATTTTCCTAAGCACCTTATTCTCAAACACCCTGAACCTATGTTCCTCTCTCAGAGTGAGAGTCCAAGTTTCACAACCATACAGAAGAACCGGTAATATAACTGTTTTATAAATTCTAACTTTCAGATTTTTGGACAGCAGACTGGATGATAAATTAAGTATTTATCGAGCCTTAGGAAATGCATAATGTCTTCATCAGCGAATCACAAGACGCACACGTTTAAATGTAGCCGACCTGCAACGTGATTGGCTGCCGGAAATTAGAGCGACAGGCTATAGATCGAATATTCACAGATTCATATCCAGCTGAAGTCCATGAATATTATTGAACAACAATAAAACATCCTTAACATGTCACTCTTTGGAAAGGAAGTGAATCCAGGGATGTCCTGGATGTCTGTGTTTGCAGATACATGCCATGTGTCATAGTAAGAGAGAGCAGAGTGTGTCAACCCACCTGCAGATGTTGTGTGTGTCACTGAATGTAACTCGAGGTCCACTCAGCCCTCTGACACGGAGGGAGGCAGACCGAGATGGACCAGAGCGAGGAGAACTCTCGAAGCTTGCTGAATTTCCATTAGAATTGATACTAGCACCACCTACATCATCCGGGCTGTAAATGAAAGCAAAACATTGAAAGGTACAAAACACTGCCAATAGTTCCTTGAGACTAATGAAGTTAAATTAACAATCCCAACATTAAACACAAGTTTACTGGATAAAACTGTGATGTCTTCAGTGGTTACGATCATATTCATTACATCCAAGGTTTTCAGCTTTAAATTCAGTTGAGCGCAATAGATTTTTTAAAAGATACAGCATAAAAATTCTTACGAAGTGAGAATATGCTTTGGGTCCATCAATTTTGTTGGTACAATATTGGATGTAAGTTAATGATGTCGAAGTACAGCAAAGGTAAATATTATATTACTAGCAGCAAAAATTTCAGTCTGCTTCTTCTTATTTAATATATTTATCTTCTTTCCACTTACGTCATGTGTGTGAGGTAGCTCAATGCATAGATGTGAGATAGGTAATGGAGAGGTCCTGAGTTCGAGACTGGTTCAGCTTATAATTTTTGTTTTATTTTTTAAATATACTAGTACAACACAAGGGTTATTATCGACACTAAATACAAGACAGAAATATTAATGCAGTGTTGTTGAATGTCATAAATTCACCTACAGAATAGAAGGAGCCTGAAATTAGGTACTTCTTTAATTTAGCCCTAAATAATCTTATGTTTTGAGTTTGATTTTTTATATCCATAGGGAAGCTATTAAAAATTTTTACTGATACATAACACACTCCTTTCTGATAGCACAATAGATTTGCAGATGGAGTATAGAAGACTTTTTTTGACGAGTATTTAAGCTATGAACTGTTGAATTAGTTACAAGTTTTCACGATTACATACGAGGAAGTTTATTACTGGTAATGAAAACATATACTGACAAGCCATGGGCATTATTTGTAGTTTTTTTAATGGTCCTACACGATTTCTGGTTCCTAGAGAAGTTAGGAATTCTTCATACAGATGCTTGTTTTACGAATTTATTGATGTTATTTCAATGAATATTTCCATCAGATTCTGTAATAGACAAATAGAATATATTTTTTAAAATTAATAATATACTTGACAAAATTAATTTCAGGATTTTTCTACTCGAATGGCAGGATGTATTAATTTTTAAACAAACTAATAAAATACCAAACGTGTTTTTAATTAAATCAAGTTGATAAATTATAATCACTTTTAAGCTTAATTATCCTGTACAGATTTCAATACAGCATTTTATTATCAAAATAACGACCCAGAATCACGAAATTCAGATATATTTTATAAAAATAAGCTAATTTAATGTTATCAAAATTAAAACCTACAAAACAAAATATTTTATCTGTAAAATATGTTGCCAATGCTGACCCTGTTCTGGACAATTTGTAAATCACATGAACACAAAGAAGTGACTTGGCGAATTTCTCACTCACCTCTCCATTTCCAGGTGATGTTCAGGCGTGGGAGATGGCACAATGAAAGATCGTGAGCGGTATGTGCTGGCCTTTGACCCCAGTCCAAATTTGCCTTTGATGGATGAAGCTTTTACACTCTGGCGACGCAACTTCTGAATCATGTCTCTGGAAAACAAAATAGCAATATACTTCAGTCTGATGATCAAATGACTTAGACAGAGGTATAAAAATACTATACAACATTAGAAACAAAAAATGGTGTTATGAAGACACCTCGCATTATGCATTTCACTCATTAGCAGCAATAACAGTAGTTACATACTATATGTTGAAGAGACACTAATGTAAAATTCTGCGAACTAAAAGTGTTATTTACCTTCGAAAGTCCTTGAAGACCATTGCTTCCAACTCCTGCAATCGTTTCATCTCTTGTTCTATGGTCCCATGGGAAGCTCCTAGTGAACGAAGATCATTGATGATCTTTGCCTGTTCGTTCATTTCCTTTTCTATCAATTTTGAGCGTTTCTTGGCGTCAAGAGATGGATCAAACACAAATGCAGGCAAACTATCTGTCAAGTTTCGTGATCGCCGCAAGCTGATACTCTCCTGGAAGGAAAGAATAAAAGTGCAGCACAACTTTGTCCGAATATGCAAATTGCTCAACAATATATAGGCTACAATCCTATGGAATACGAAACTTTCACTGTAGACGAATTGTGTTGTATCTCTTAGATATTTCACTTTATGATACAACATTACATTTTCATTAAGATTTTCCTGATGAGAGATCTTTGAGTTTCATCACTGTGCAATATACGTAGAAATATTCAACATTCTGAAGCTACTATCAGTTCCATCATCAGGTAATGTGGAGAAAAGGGAATCTGTATGTTGGATCTGTTATAAGGAGATGTTCTGGACATCAAATGCAATCAAAAAGAAGAGCGGGACTATCAGGAAAGGGCCACCATTAACTATCTTCCAGAATCATAGCAGAAGGCCCTTTTTGAGGATCATAAAATTATGTAGAAACGAACTGCATTTGATGATAGTCAGAAGTCGTACTGAAATCCGATGTTGGATCTTTAAGGACCAGAAAAATGTACACAAAGCTAAGGGAAGTAAGAAGAAGCAACCAGCATTACCTATATCAGTTCTTTTAAGGTCTTGAATAAATTCGGAAATGTAAGAAGAGAAGAGTTATTATTGTTGCTTAACCAGAATCCATAACCATGAGTATTATTTTGTCTTGTTGAGGGCCAAGAAGTTATTATGTGACATTATGAAGGTATGAGAATTACCACTATATTGAATAACACATGTATAAGGTCACTGAAAAGTCACTTCAAACTTTGTAGTGATGTGGGAAGATCCGCATCTGTCATGAAGATTATGTTTTCCAGTCGTTATTGCTCCATCTAGGAGTACCAAGTTCTGTAACATATGTTGTTGTTGTTTTCTAATGCCAGGCGTTTGACAATAAAGTCATTTGACCTCTTGCACTCCAATATTTTTCAAAGATATTATCATGACTAGCCACTGAAGCACAGATTTTGAGATGTTCCGAATCCATTTCTTGGTTTGAGTTGCACAATGGGCAGTTAGGGGACTGATATATTCCAATTCTATGCAGGTGTTTGGCCAAACAATCATGGCCTGTTGCCAATCTAAATGCAGCTACAGACGATTTTCGTGGTAAATCGGGAATTAACTGTGGATTATAATGCAGAGAGTTACATTTTTTCCCTTGAGATTGTGTTATCAAATTTTGTTTGTTGAAGTCTAAGTAAGTAGGTTTAATAAATTTTTTCACAGAGTAATAGTAAAATATTTAGTAGTGATCTACATTTACCATGGCAAAGGGAATGTGCTGTCAATGGTTTTCAGTTTAATGTTCAACCATTATATTCATATCCATATGTGAAGCCAAAATGGTATGCACATTGTTGTTGAACATTTTTTTTTTAAACTGATAAACCACTACAGTCCTTTGGGTAGTAATATGAAGAGTACTAGTAATAGTTCTGTTAGTATAATGGATATCTGTAATACCGATTGGGATGTGTAACATGAGATGTAATTCTGATGTTTGCCACCACTGGCATGGCTCTAACATCACTTCAATAGTATTTCGAAATTATATATTGAGTTGAAGGTTTTTCTATGTTATTTGTCTATGATACTACTATATAAATATTCCTAAGTTGCACAGCTAGAGTACTAAAGAAAAAGCAAATAAAAGGGATGCAAAATCCTAGAGCAAATGTCTCGACCAACTTAACAGAAGTTGCTTAAAATGAAAACATAAGAGCAAGCAGTGAGCACACTAATATTCACAGCAAGGTGACTTCTGCCTAACTAAACTCTCATGCTGTGTGTTTATCTTTTGCAAAATAAAAGTTACATATAAATAAAATATATCTTTCTACAGTCACTCAATAACGGACAGACACTAGTGATGTGCGAACTATAAAAAATAATGCTTGAGTCCAAGCATTTTATCAGCTCAACTCAATTTAATTTGAACTAGCACCAATGCTTAAAAAAATTTCGTGCCTAAAAACATTATTTTTTCCTTCCATTCTTTCAATCTTTCTTTCCTCTCTTTATTTTTTCCAAATGATAATGATTATGATAACGACTGTGATAACAATGATTGTGGCAGTGATGATAATAATGGTGATAGTGCTGGTGATGGTGATGGAAGTGGTGACTGACTGTGTTAATGGCAATGCTATAGTCGCGACGCTGTTATTCCCGGTGTGACTCCTCCTCTTTGCTTACGTCTTAGGAAGTGAAGGCTCTATAAATTCTAGGTGGGTAGTATCGTTCGCCATTTTTGTTCTTTCGTTGCCGAGCTACCAGACGAGGAATCTATCTGCCACACCGTTAAACATTATCATGTCGTAGCTCCTATGATAATAAATCAAACGCACTGTAATTCAGCAAATAATTGACCGGCAAATAACGTCCTCATGTGCTTTTTGCGAACACCAACGAAAGAACAAAAATGGCGGGCGATTATATTAAGTATTTATCCAGCCTTAGGAAATGCATAACGTCTTCATCAGCGAATCACAAGACGCACACATTTAAATGTAGCCGACCTGCAACGTGATTGGCTGCCGGAAATTAGAGCGATGGTACTATAGTATTGTGGTGGTGGTGGTGGTGGTGGTGGTGATTGATGATGATGATGATGATGATGATGATGACGATGATGTGATGAAAAACTGTTCGCACAATCACTAAAATGAGGAACTATAAGTTAAGCTCAGTATAAAATTAATGGAACAATGAAGCATATCACACGTCGAAATACCAGTGAAAACTGTGCTGAACATCCATTAATTTTATACCAAGTTACCTCATCGTCAGGATTTCTCCTGCTGATTTGTAATAAAATAAAAACAAGTGCATGGCATACGTACATGTGGCTTGTGGGAACGTACCAAGGAGGCTGTATTGCCATCCACTTGGTCGACCTCGTCGCTATCGTAGTCCACAGTGATGGGCTCGTCCTCTTCCTGCGACCCTGTCAGCATGGTGAGTGTGTGTCCCAGTGCTGACAACTGCTTGCCAACATTCACGTCCAGGTGGATGTCCACGCCTTCCATCTGCCACTGCACGTTCAGGAACCATTTGGCATTCTCTGCAAGAATTTCATTTCATTCACACAAATAGTAGCATGCCTAACCTTGAAATGAGTGGGCCCGGCTTGAAATTCTGGTTGGGACAAGTTACCTGGTTGAGGTTTTTTCTGGGGTTTTCCCTCAACTCATTAAGAGCAACTGCTGGGTAACTTTCGGCGCTGGACCCAAGACCCATTTTGTTGTCATTATCAACAGTAATCTCACTAGAGGTTTTGATTTATCTAGAGAAAATCAAAACTCGAGTGGGATTTAATTGACTATTACATGATTAGAAGAAAGTATATAAAGATTAGAAGTAACGAAGTAGAGGTGATACAAGAAGAGCTTGCCACGGAAAGCTGCGCGAACTTTCGGAAATGTTCGGGTGCACTCGACCTCGCTTCGATTCGATTGGCAGTTCTCAGTCGTCTGCTGGCTTGATGTTTCGAGTGAGATTTCCACAGCGCGTGTAACGTAACCTAAACCTTGTTGCAGAGTAACTAATAACATAACATTGTTGAAAATACAGAAGCACGAATTCTTTTACATATAAAATCACTGAATGAAATTACAAAGATGTTATAAGAAATATGTAATTCTGTAATAATTTATATTTGACGTTGTAATAAAGCACTAATACTATGTGATTTTATTAAACTATTCCGATAACTAGGGTACTATGGTCGGTTTATTTTAATCTATATATACTCCTTATGTTACGAGCTGAGCCTGTTTCGTTTTTCATAAATTTATAAACGTTATAAATAATTCCCTAGTTTGACTGTGTAACGTTTCATTATGCGAAACAGGCGCATTGTTAAGTACATAGAATGTTATACAGAACTCTGTTATTTAAAAACACACTTTGAACTACATAAAACTCCTGATATGAGGGATAAAACGCAGAATATGTAACGCACATGCTGGCTTCTACCCGCTCTGCACAATACACTACACGATACGAACAGCTCAAGACCGCGCTTTCGAATGCGCCCTGTAATCAGCATTAGGTGATTCATAGCAGCCCTGTAACGAGCATGACGGCACGAGGACCGAATATCGTTCTCTGCGCATCAATCAAATGGGCAAGCTTTCTTTGCGCTTCCTCTACTCCAATACAATAAAATATTAATTGACTTACGAAAATACAACTGTCTTCAAATGTATTATTTTACCATCTCAACATTACAAATATTACACTAGATGGCAGTAGTGTGTTATGATTAGCTGTTTTCTTGTTATCAGTTGTGCCAACTATGGAATCTTCATTGAACTCTGTGGATGGTTATTAGTCAAGAAGGCTTTATGATTCAATTTAATTTTTATTAAAATAGTTGCATTCCACTTCAATCATCCGGATCCCAGTAATCAACGTCACTTGACAGATGATTTTCAATAAATCTCAGTATTAAACAATCTCTGATACGTGACTATCCATAATATCATATAGCAGAAGCTATAACAAACATAACCTAAATAATATAACAAGCTTTAGAAAAGTTTTAATTAGGGATGATGAAATAAACAAGAAAATGTATGACTTGAGGCTTTCCCGGCATTTGATACAGATTAACTCTTCTCGGGTTCTCAGCCAGGTGAGTTATTCTAAACAAGAAAAGTTTTAATTAAGGATGATGAAATAAAAAAATAACAAATAATTTTAAAAGGAACAATTATTGAAAGTACAATTTTAAAATTTGAATGTTTTAGTGGTTGGTGGTTCAGTTGATGTTATATTGGACGTGTGCGTAAAAGAAGTGAACTCGTTGATGTACATGGTGTATTTCTCAACCTATTCAGAATTTCCGAATGGTGCTCTTCATTTATTTGTAAATAGGGTTTCAGGGAAGATGCATAGCTATGACCAGCGATCTTTATTAATTCTTGTTCTTGAATACCAATGCGAGTCACATTTGAAACTGCTGTGCATCGACTGGAGTGGTTTGTAATTTTCTGTTTTTTTTTTTTTTTTTTTTTTTTTTTTGACGTCTAGACCAGTGCAGTTTGAAATGTTGGCAAACAAAGAAACAAATGCTAGGGAAGTGATAAAATTAAACAAATGCTAGGGACGCGATAAAATTGTGCGATAAGCAGCCATGATTGGTTGAAAGACGTAGTAAAAGTGTAATAGTCACCTTAATCTCATTCAGACGCAAGATAATCATAACAGTTGATAAAGCATCGTAAAATAACCAACAATAATAGTAATAATAATAATAATAATAATAAATAATTGAAGCGTCGGCTGGAACAACGTTATAAGTTATATTTGGTAAAATTTACAGGACCTGCAAAAACGTATACACGTGCAACGTTGTTCTTATAGGGTAGCAAACTTTTGAGAGGACAAATTTCACGTACTGCATTGATGGACAGTTGCAAGCCAAAGAGTATAGCAAGCTAACATGACATACAACATTATTACACGGAAACATGCCGAATGAAAATTTTGTAACTTACAACGTTGTTCCAGCCGGCGCTTCAATTATTATAATTATAATAACAATAACAACAACAACAGCAATCAATGTCATTCCAGCAATTTCGGTGGTGATTTGTCCAATAATAAAAATTTCCAATAAAACCTCTGATAGTAACCATCAGAACACAATCGACAATTTCTGAAACCACTTACTTCCTTACTGGCTTTTAAGGAACCCAGAGGTTCATTGCCGCCCTCACATAAGCCCGCCAATTGGTCCCTATCCTGAGCAACATTAATCCAGTCTCTACCATCATATCCCACCTCCCTCAAATCCATTTTAATATTATCTTCCCACCTACGTCTCGGCCTCCCCAAAGGTCTTTTTCCCTCTGGCCTTCCAACTAACACTCTATATGCATTTCTGAATTCGCCCATACGTGCTACATGCCCTGCCCATCTCAAACGTCTGGATTTTATGTTCCTAATTATGTCAGGTGAAGAATACAATGCGTGCAGCTCTGCGTTGTGTAACTTCCTCCATTCTCCTGTAACTTCATCCCTCTTAGTCCCAAATATTTTCCTAAGAACCTTATTCTCAAACACCCTTAATCTCTGTTCCTCTCTCAAAGTGAGAGTCCAAGTTTCACAACCATACAGAACAACCGGTAATATAACTGTTTTATAAATTCTAACTTTCAGATTTTTTGACAGAAGACTAGATGACAAAAGCTTCTCAACCGAATAATAACAAGCATTTCCCATATTTATTCTGCGTTTAATTTCCTCCCGAGTGTCATTTATATTTGTTACTGTTGCTCCAAGACATTTGAATTTTTCCACCTCTTCGAAAGATAAATCTCTAATTTTTACAGTTCCATTTCGTACAATATTCTGGTCACGAGACATAATCATATATTTAGTCTTTTCGGGATTTACTTCCAACCCTATCGCTTTACTTGCTTCAACTAGAATTTCCGCGTTTTCCCTAATAGTTTGTGGATTTTCCCCTAGGATATTCACGTCATCCGCATAGACAAGAAGCTGATGTAACCCATTCAACTCCAAACCCTGTCTATTATCCTGAACTTTCCTAAGGGCATATTCTAGAGCGAAGTTAAAAAGTAAAGGTGATAGTGCATCTCCCTGCTTTAGCCCGCAGTGAATTGGAAAAGCATCAGATAGAAACTGGCCTATACGAACTCTGCTGTAAGTTTCACTAAGACACATTTTAATTAATCGAACTAGTTTCTTGGGAATACTAAATTCAATAAGAATATTACATAAAACTTCTCTCTTAACCGAGTCATACGCCTTTTTGAAATCTATGAATAACTGATGTACTGTACCCTTATACTCCCATTTTTTCTCCAATATCTGTCGAATACAAAAAATCTGATCAATAGTCGATCTATTACGCCTAAAACCACACTGATGATCCTCAATAATTTCATCTACATATGGAGTTAATCTTCTCAAAAGGATATTCGACAAAATTTTGTACGATGTCAACAAAAGTGATATTCCTCGAAAGTTACTACAGTTAGTCTTGTCCCCCTTCTTAAAAATTGGTACGATTATGGACTCCTTCCATTGTTCTGGTACAATTTCCTTTTCCCAAATTGCAAGTACAAGTTTATAAATTTCGCTAGATAATGCCCTTCCACCCTCTTGTATTAATTCTGCTGGAATTTGATCAATACCTGGAGACTTGTATTTTTTCAGATTTTTTATCGCAATTTCGATTTCAGAAAGTGTGGGTTCCGGAATGAATGGCTCAGCAGTTTGTATTTGAATTTCGTCCTGATCATTTCTATTTGGCCTATGTATATTTAGTAGTTGCCCAAAATAGTTTTTCCATCTGTTCAGGATTGAATGAGAGTCTGCAAGTAAGTCACAATTCCCATCCTTGATCACATTTACCCTTGCCTGATATCCGTTTTTAAATTCCTTTATACCCTTATATAAATCTCGATTTCTGAAAGCACTGTCTTTGCTAATCAAATATGCATCGAGAGCACTTAATTTCTTTTTCAAAGTGGTTGAATAATTGTTGTAACCTGAAGTAAAGAAAAAAATGAAGAGAACTGTTATGTTCTGCTCACCTGTGCCTTGCTTCTGTGCAATAGTGCGGCTGCACACTTCGTACGTGCCCTCGGACACGACACACAGGTTCATGATGGTGCTGTCACTCATGTCCGGCTTCCAGTCATCCAGGCTCGTCTCGAAGTCGTCAGCGAAGCGCAGACAGAGCCCCATGAAGCGCCCCTTGCTGACGAGGGAGCCGGAGCTGCAGGCTGAGATGCTGGTGCTCTCCAAGGTCACCACCACCGCACCACGACTCTCCACGTCGTACATCTGGCGGTTCACTCCCCATGAGGCCTGCATAACAATGAGGGCTTTATTATAGAAAAACATGGTTACTAGAGTCCTGTTGCTCTAATTTCCGGCAGCCAATCGCGTTGCAGGTCGGCTACATTTAAATGTGTGCATCTTGTGATTCGCTGATGAAGACGTTATTCATTTCTTAAGGCTCTTGATAACTCAATCCCAAGGGAAAAAATGGAACTCTCTGCATCAAAATTCACAGTTAATTCCCGATTTACCACGAAAATCGTCTGTAGCTGCATTTAGATTGGCAACAGGCCATGATTGTTTGGCCAAACACCTGCATAGAATTGGAATATATCAGTCCCCTAACTGCCCATTGTGCAACTCAAACCAAGAAATGGATTCGGAACACCTCAAAATCTGTGCTTCAGTGGCTGGTCATGATAATATCTTTGAAAAATATTGGAGTGCAAGAGGTCAAATGACTTTATTGTCAAACACCTGGCATTAGAAAACAACAACAACATTTCTTAAGGCTCGATAAATACTTAATATATAATCACCCGCCATTTTGGCTCTTTCGTTGGCGTTTGCAGAAAGCACACGAAGACGTTATTTGTCGCTCAATTATTTGCTGAATTACAGTGTGTTTGATTTATTATCATAGGAGCTACGACATGATAATGTTTAACGGTGTGGCAAATAGGTTCCTTGTATGGTAGCTCGGCAACGAAAGAACAAAAATGGCGAACGATACTACCTACCTAGACTTTATAGAGCCTTCACTTTCTAAGACGTAAGCAAAGAGGAGGAGTCATGCCAGGAATAACAGCGTCGCGACTATAGAGTCATATGAATAACAAAAACATCAGCCCTATTGTTCATTCGCACACTATGATGGGCCACTTGGCTGCCGAATTACCAAAATACATTATTCCTTAGCCTTCGTTACGTAATCTTGCTGAAAAGGTGATAAATAACTTTTACACATTTCTTCTTATTGTGTTAGTGTGTAACGAATCTAAGCATTGTACATGTGCAACACAGAGATTTTTATTTTTCACAGCCATGCTTTCCACGTGATAAAACAGAAGGACAGACCCATTTATTTCGTACTTATTTCGAATGTTTCATGGTCGAAAATAAAAGAATGGAATTTCGTGATCAATGAATCAATCAATCTCCTTAATATGTCGAGCCGTTTGCTGACAACATAGGTGATCAATGAATGTACGATTCAGAAATATTCGTAAAAAAAATTGCATTCGTTTAATGAAAAAAATTGAGATTCGCAAAAAAATAGAAAACGACAAAAATTCGCGACAAATCGCGATCGTAAAACGTGTCTACAGAACGAGTATTCTTCATACCTATAAAAATTTTAATTCTAGCAGAAATTAGTGAAAAAAATCATTCACAAAAATCGGGTGTCCCTACCAATGACAGAATCTTTCTTTTCCTAAAGGAATTTTGGATTGCTCATTCTTTAAAACTGATAAATGATGCAGGTAAGAAATAATTAAATGGACAAGAGACAAATCTTCATGACAAAGGCATTCAGCAACTAGTGTCACTATGAATTTTTTAAGTAGGTTATTTTACGGCGCTGTATCAACATCTCAGGTTATTTAGCGTCTGAATGAGATGAAAGTGATAATGCCAGTGAAATGAGTCCAGGGTCAAGCACCGATAGTTACCCAGCATTTGCTTACATTGGGTTGAGGGAAAACCTCGGAAAAAACCTCAACCAGATAACTTGCCCTGACCAGGATTCGAACCCGGGCCATCTGGTTTCACGGCCAGACGAGCTAACTGTTACTCCACAGGTGTGGACGTCACTATGAAGAATGTCTAATTGTTGAGAGAATTATAAGGGAAAAATACTTATGGAATGTCATAAAAATTACACATTATTAAAACTTCTTCTTCTTCAACCACAGCCTATTGGTCTGTTCTGTCTTCAAAGTTTATTGTCTTCTATCCATCTTATCAACCTACCTACATTTCATAGTCCAGTATTACTTTAGATAACTGGTCGTCTTTCATTCTTCTTATATATTAATACCAATTTTATTTTTTTTTTTTCAGCTAAATTAAAAATATTTAGCTACTGTTGTATATTTTTGTTCTTTTGATGATCTAAAAGAGTGGGACCAGCAAAACTTCGAAGGAATTTCATTTCATTGGTTACAATTTTCTTTTTAGTTACTCGGTTTATGGATCAATTTTCTGAACCATAGGTTAATTAGTGGAACAGTTAACATTTTATAAAATTTTAATTGCATTGAACGTTGCGTTTTATTTTTTAAGATCCTTCATATTGTTCCACACATCTGTTGAAATCTACTCATTTATTTACGATGTCTTGTTCTTTTAAGTATGATATATTGCAGCCTAAATAGTTAAATAAGGATACCTGTTCTATGATTTCATGATTTAAAATTATTTTACATCTTCTGTGGTCAGCTCTTTTAAAAGTCAATGTTTTTGTTTCATAATTCGAAATTTTAAGATTATATTTTTCCATTACTAATTGTAGTTGATAAGCTGCCATTACTAAAAATTACTTATTTAAATTTCTTTTTAAAGTCCAAATGGGTACTTCCTTGACGACCCTTCTATGTAAGATTTCAGGCTTTCATAGTGAATGATTTGCAAAGATGAATCTGGGTTCTGCTACTGTGTATTTCAAATTTAATGTCTAGACTCTAGTGATACAAGCCAACCGTAGGAAAACTAGAATAGCATCATTGCATAGAGCACATCTAGGTCACAAAGTATGGGTAGACATAACGGCTCGGTTAGAAAAGCCAATGTACTATGGTAGGAACGATCATGATTTTAAAATCAAATGTAGGAAACAGAAAACGGATGTAGGTAAATTCTCATTTTTAAATAGAACTATAAATGATTGGAATGACCTACATGCAACGGTCTTTGAGGGCTGTCCTTCCTTAAGGAGATTCAAGAATAACTTAAAAAGTTGTGTATAAAGTGCAAATTAAAATTAAGGTGACATTTAACATTTAATTTTTTTTAAGGTGACATGTATTTATTTAGCCTGACGAGTTACTCCCTTGGTTTGAATTGTAAATTATTTAAAAATAGCGTGTAAGAGGGCCTTTGACTAGAAATGTTTAGCTTAAATGTAGTTCTGTTTATAAGTATGCATAAGGGTGTAATTATTTGTCTTATTTGAGCTGTTGTATGAGTGAAGCGAGGTGAGTCAGTGAAGTTATGGTTTTACAGTGCAGTGAACAGTTCCGATCAGTGATAATTTATAGCGTCAATGAAATGTGTTCTATAGTGTCAGTGAAATGTGTCCTAATGTGTCAGTGAAATGCGTCATAGTGCCACTACAGTGAGTGAGATGAGAGTAAAGTGAAAGACTATTGAAACTTATGTAGGGCCTATACATATGTAGGTTGTATTGTAAAATTAGGTATTTTATGTTTTATTATTAATTGTAATTATTGTGTTAAATTGTATTGTGTATTCTTAATGTATTGTGTATTGTATAATTGTATTGTGTATTGTAATTTTATTGTGTATTGTTTATATTGTGTATACCACTGCCACTGGGTGTTTGCCCACTTGCAGTGTAAATAAATATATACAACTATAGAACCTGTAAGCAGTTCCAAAAAGTCGCAGGAACTGAACTTAGTAGGTACTCAACTAAAACTTTGCAGTGTTTTCTGAGCTTCACTTACAAGAGGTAGAGGATTGAGGGGCAGACAGATGCCCATGTCGTCCACAGTGAGTTGCAGGAACAGAGTGCCCAGGTGAGGAGCACTCAGCTGTCCAAAGGGCACTTTTTCAAACACCTGAAACATATTTTAACGATAGTGACCAGCAGCAAGCGTGAAAAAGATGTTTGAGTAGACATGAATAATATGCGAATCTGGTGACACAAAATCAATAATGAATTAGGGGGGAATTTCCCACCTCCCTAGATTCCAGGATGTCCCCCCCCCCCCGGAGATAACAGACTTTTTTAAAATACAATTTTTGGGGGGGGGGGATTTAGTTGAAGTGAATTTTAATGGCAGGCAGAGTAACTATCTCATGCCCTCATGTTTTAGATTGCTACCAGTGCACTTCATTAGAACCAGGTAACCAGCTTCGAAGCCGTTAGCCCTGTGAACTTACTTTATAAAACAGAATTTATACAATATTATATACTGCATAAATCTCTTATGACTTTCCAGTAACTAAAATAAATTCAGTTAATGAAGATTTTCAGGTAGTTGTTTGCTTGAAGGTTAATTTGTGGTCTACGGGCCGATCTTGATTGTTGAAATTTAAACCGTCTGAATTTTCAGTCTCCATTGTTGCAGTTAAGACGTCAGGTCTGCTGTGTTTTCATTTGCGCAGTTTTCAGTGTTAATTTTTTTTAGCAAATCATCGTTGATTTTATGAAACCTCCTATGTGACAGTAAAGAGCATAATATTTCCAGGAGGAAGAAAAAAGTAATTAAAAATCAATAGGCATACATAACGATATTAGATAATTAGGTAGGAAGCGTTGGTGAATGTGATGGGCATCAATAACATCATTAAAGATCAGTGTATACTTAATGATATTTAATTACTTTTTCCTTCCTCTTGAAAAATTATACTCTGTACTGTGACATAGGAGATTTCATAAAATCAACGACAAAAGATAATAATTTTGTTTACTAAAATAATAAATAAAGAAAAGACGTATTGAGGAGTCAATAGAAAGTACATCCATTGCATTTAATGAAGAAAATTCTCAATTGGCTCCAAGTAAAAGTAAAATCTGTGAACTGGTAATTTCATCTGTGTTACCTTCATCTAGTGCTGTTAGTGGTGAGTAAGTGAATAAAACGGTTGGACGTGAAATAAAATTTAAAAAATCATGCGAAATTAAATATGATTGGTTATATTACGATCGTACTCTGGAAGGTGCGTTTTGTAAAATGAGTGAAATGCATTTAAAAATGACATCGAAGCTCTTTAAAAAACAGGAGCAGTATTCATATCTGTGCCTTTTAAAAGCCTTAGAAAAGTTACTGGAAGACGCACCTGTCAAATTTAAGTGGTGAGTAATTACAACTTGTAGGTCCACTGAATTTAGGCAGTTTATGTAAAAACGGTATTTAACACCGACTTTATGAACAATTTTACATACACAGAAGGATAGTTCATATTCAGCATCTTTTACATAATAATATTAATATTTTTAAGTTAATGCCTATATTAATGTTTAGTAGTATTTAAAGCAAATATAAACGAATGAAAGCTGTATTTCTTCAATTTACCCCATTTTCTATGTTCCTTTTTACAAAGACTACCTCTGTTGTTGTAAGGTAGGATCTAAATCATTGCTTCTTTTGCTGTTGGTTCCACCTACCCCCAGTGAAGTATATATTCCTCCCGATGAAAAGAATCTGAATTAAACACTACACAAAATGCATATGAGCCATCTGTATGAATCAATCAAGGCCTCACCACTAAAATTTGGGAAACATTGTAACTTCTGACATATTCAATCGAGTTATTTTGATAAACTGAAACTGAAACAAACGAATCTTTCACATGTAGTAAATCTACTCCATGGAGCTAATGGCTTCACTTTGACATCCTCTGAAAGCAAAATTTAGTATTATGCCTGTCTAAAAATCCGTTCCCTTAGCTGGGTTTGAATCCACAATATCTGTATAACCATTTAACAGATAACGAGGACTTTGAAGGAAAGTGAAGAGAAGATCCCATTCAATAGATTTACTTCACTATGCATCTTCAAGAAATCTGTCTTTTAAAGGAGGACTCGTAAGAAAAATTCATCAATCCCTTCTTGACCATGTAAAAATTCGACCCACGTAGTAATCATTCCTGTCATTCAATTCGCCATATAGGAAATGATTCCGCATTACAAATGCCCAACATCAGACATGGAGTATGCATGGCCAGGCTAGAAGAGACAGTGATTATTTGAGTTACCATATTTATATGTCTGCAGAAGAAGCACTTAGAACATATCTAAGCTCACCATTTTCTATGCTATAAGAGAGTAAAGCATGATTTTATCCACATTTCCCAATAAATCAGCTTGTTCTTATGTTGATATTTAATGCATAGTTACTGGCATTCTTTATATTCATGTTACTGTTGCTAGGAACAAGCAGTGGATATTTATATTTTTGTTGTCTTAGTTACTAGATTATGTAGCAACAAATAGCTTTTGTGCGAGATTGTGCGTATTTGCTTGGTTTCCGCACAAAACCAATCCGCGGAAAGTCTAAAATTCCACATTCAGTATTCCCAACCGAACACACATAACAGTTTCCCTCTTCTTACCGCTAAAGTGACATATTAATTTTACTGCTTTAGGCTTTTAACATATTATTTTTAGAGACGTTCAATATAGTAATAATTATAAATTGAAAACTTACCACTGCAATTTCACTTAAATTGCACTGTTAATTATTGTTTTTAAATATTTACAAAAATTAAGTAAACTCTACAACTCCACTAAAGTTACTGCATTCGTGATGCAAGTAACATTAAGGAAGCCGTTAAAAATATCAACAAGATTCCAGACTCATCATGGCGGCTACTTTGACCGGCAAAATTTAACTTGCCGATGTTATGTTATGTTTTATTTAACGACGCTCGCAACTGCAGAGGTTATATCAGCGTCGCCGGATGTGCCGGAATTTTGTCCCGCAGGAGTTCTTTTACATGCCAGTAAATCTACTGACATGAGCCTGTCGCATTTAAGCACACTTAAATGCCATCGACCTGGCCCGGGATCGAACCCGCAACCTTGGGCATAGAAGGCCAGCGCTATACCAACTTGCCAACCAGGTCGACGCCGATGTTATTACTGCAATGTGTTATATAAATAATATTGTTAAAATATTAAAATGAAAAATAAATAATTACATAACCTTACCGTTTGTTTTAAGTTCGCATTTATAGACTGGGAGAAAAAAAAGACAGACATATATCACGGCCTGCTGAAGTATAGTAAACACTGAAAACATTTTAAAGCAACAATGTTGAAGATAGATTTTTTTTTTTTTTGGAAATTTGCCGTCATTGAACAGAAACCAAGATGGAGATTTCATTGCAACTAATTAGAAATTCCTCTTTCAGGTATGTAATAAACGATCTTCGCACAAAATAATGTACAATACACGAGCGGTATGTTTTCTTTCAATTCTCGGAAATTAAAAAAGCTCAACTACGTTTCGCTTTTTCAAACTTTTCCTCGAACATGAAAACTTCAACATACCGCTCTTGTAACGCATATTACTATTGGAGATATACACTAGCTGCTAGCAGCATAACATGAATATAAAGGATAACTTTATATATTACATATCTCACATTAAATTATTACAATATTTATTTGTTACAATTTATTAAACGTCGTATTAGATAAAATACTGTATGCCACACGACAGTAAACAGATTTCATGCACTCGTGGAAGTTAACACCTCGTCTTGCATCTCAGAGCCTAAAAAAATATTCCATTTGTGAATAAAATACTACTTTACTCTCTTGTAGCATAAATTATTATTTTTACCCAAGAGTAAGTTTCTCACTATTCAAAAATTTACCTTCTTGGAGCAATATGGCGAACTACACTTGCTGGAAGAATAATGGATTACTTGGTAAAAACTAAATAATCAACAATAAGCAACAAAGATGTTAACATTGGTACCAGATTTTTGGGGATTTGAACCAAGTCACAGATGCAAAAACGTCATATGTTTCAGAGCTATCACCACAGAAGAGTAGGAAGGTATAACATCTTGTTGAATTTTCTGCAAGGAAAAGAGACCCTACTTGTTGGATCCTCTTTCCCTGTCTTCCCCATTGATGAGATGAATACGCAGCTTCGAAACTTTGGATGTTTCTTTATCTCTGACATGATACAAAAACCCAAAAATCTAGCAATAGAGTAAGCACCATTATATTTAAAAGTTGTTTTCACAGTACATAGATAAATGCAATCTTTGTTGAAATTAATACAATGCCAAGAAGTCTTAAAATGCAACTATAGGATCCATTGTTTACCAACAATCACGAGATCTTGTATTTCATGGTTTCACCACACAGACTAGCAATAAAACCTTTTGTGAGGTGCTGATATTGATGGATAAGGGCCTGACTTTTTGGTAATTGATAAACGCAAAAACATTCCAACTGTTATTTTATAACTGAGCGAAATAAAGCCGCAAAATACCGCAAAATTTGGTTTGCGCAAAATATGTCGGTTGTAACAAAATAAGATCCCTTTATCACGAATCAATCAATTAATCAATCAATCTTCTTAATGTATCCAGCTGACAACATAAAGTCCACTATAGTCCACTGTAGTCTATTCAGTTTTTGTTTCTCACGAGAAATGAGGGATATTTTGATCGGTGTTCATTATAGATGCCTGTTGCTAGTAGCCAGATTTGGGGTGTAGTCAATATATACTGCAGGGCTGTGTCTTCTGCAACTGGTACTGATGATTTTAATTTACTTCTTTTGTGGTTTATGGATGGACAGTATAGAAGAATGTGTTCCAGATCTTCGTCATGATTATTACACCACAGACAAGTAGGATTATCAGAAAGGTGAAATGGGTGTAGGTACAATTGTGTGACAATGTGACTTGTTCTGGCTCTTGTTAAAAATGTTGTTGTTTTCTAATGCCAGGCGTTTGACAATAAAGTAATTTGACCTCTTGCACTCCAATATTTTTCAAAGATATTATCATGACCAGCCAATGAAGCACAGATTTTGAGGTGTTCCGAATCCATTTCTTGGTTTGAGTTGTTAAAAATGTTTGAATATGTCCGGGCATTTTTTTGTATATTTTCAGGTCATCTGGATGTTGAAACTATGCTAGATGTGTGTTCTTGGGATGTATTTGAATGCTGAGAACGTCGTATTGTGTTTATAGTGTGTGTAAAATTTTAAACAAATAGGTATCATAAATAAAATTTGTTAATGAGAAATATGCGTTAAAATGGCTATTTATTCCGCGAAATACCAACTCAAAACAGAAGCATGTAAAGCACCGAAATCAGGAGCTTTATTTCACCAAAAAATCAGGTCCTTATTGACAGATTATTACGTTTGTCACAATCCATATTTCTTCAGTTCTGCATTTCAATTTGATCTCATAGTTGAGAAGTCATTGAACAAGATGTCATACTAGACAAAGATTCATGAGGAATTGCTCTATGTCTAATGACATCAGTATGCCAACATGTCTTATGATCGTCATGTTAATTCAGTACTTACTGTAAAAGAATGGGAAAAAGACATCGAAGGTCTAAATCCACCATGGATGACAGGCTCCTGGTCCTCCAGGTCTTGTGAGAACATCATACGACTGTAGTCCAAGCCATTAATTATCTTGAGGTGTTGAGAAACGATAATGAAAATGAGAGAACTGTTACGAAGGCTGCAGAAAGACAATTTGACTTCCAGTTGTCTATTTCTCAAAGCAACAAATTTGACAATTAACGTATTGGCAAGTTAACAGTGTGTAGTAGTAAGCTACTGATCAGCTAATCCAATACTCTGTTTCCGAAAAGCGATGCTCGTCGCAAGAAACAAGTACAGTAACTTTCTTTTACCCAGGGTGACACAATGATCACATTAGAGCTCACTATACGAATTAATGTAAAATATATTGAATTTTAGAAGTACAGTAAGATTTTATTAGCCAGGAATTTGTTATTTTTTTACTCGGTTATTTAACAATGCTATATCAACTATTATCAATGGAATTGGTGATAGCAAGATGGTATTTCGTGAGGTGACCTGAGGATTCACCAAAGATTACCTGCAATTTGCCTTACAGTTGGGGAAAACCTCGGAAAAGACCTAACTAGGCAATCAGGCCAAGCAGGAATCGAATCCGTGCCCGAACTCAGCTCTAGATCAGCAAGCAGAAAAACATGCTACTCCTGAGTTATGCCAGTACTGGAATTTATTACTTTTTTCCTTAGTTCAGTGAAGTGTTAACGACTTATTCGATTCATTGTATTCAGAAATACATTAAAAGAAGTTAAAAGAAGAATTAACATCATTTTTCTGTTCATTCATTGTCACATCTATTCTTAGATCTCTCATGTTGTCACCAGGTTTGCAAGAAACTACTTCAAGTGAAGTTACATTGACTTCCATTTTAATTTTAGATAAGTGCATACCATTTATCAAATTTTTATAAAATTTTTAAAAAAGGTATATACCTTGGACAGACGGCCCGTTTTGACATGATGTTAAGTCTTCATCAGTGTCTCCTGAACTACTGGTGATCTTGAATTCTGCGATGTGCATTTGTCGGTTGTAGGGGCGGGGGTATGTTGCTCTTATGGTGGGGACTGCTTGTTTGTGTGTTATGATGTATCATGACGTCGAATAATGTGTGGGTATTGAACTGTAATTGTGTATTAAGTATATGTTGTGGGTACGTTATTGTATGTTTATATATTTCGTACTGTTCTAGGATGTTTAACTGTGAACTTTTTGGTGTGATGTGTAAAATTTCCATATCTGTTTCTATATTATTGTAGTCATGATTATTGTTGATAATGTGGTCTGCATAATTTGATGTGATGTATGATTTGGTTATAGCTTTAATATGTTCATTATATCTTGTGTGAAAGGATCTTCCTGTCTGTCCTATACCGACAAATGCACATCGCAGAATTCAAGATCACCAGTAGTTCAGGAGACACTGATGAAGACGTAACATCACGTCGAAATTGACCATCTGTCCAAGGTATATACCTTTTTTTTAAATTTTAACACTTTTTAACGTGTGATTAAACAATTTTATGTTTTCAACAAACAAAGTGTTAACGTGAACTATAATCAATGAATTTTTATAACTTTCATATTTATATAATGAATACGACCGCTCATATAGATATGTAATATGCACACATGCTTTGTTATTTTTGTAAAATGGCTATTTTTCTGCATCTTGATTATTACATACTATTTTTAAATGTAAACATAATATATCTACTTTTGTAACACTCTTTGTGCAAACGTTACAGTTGTTCGTAATTTTCTTGACAAGTTGATTGGTAGCAAACAAAGCATACAGTAAGCAAAGTGAAGGAGAGTCTTCTCCACATGTAAAGGGGAGAGGCAACATTACATGCTGTGCAAAATAACACAATTTAATAGCTGTGTTGGTAATTTCTATTACGTAATAACACTGAATGAAAAGACGTCAAAGAATAATTTTAGCTTACAGGGGAGTCCACAACGCCAGTTTTGTTAAACTTTAATGATGTACAAACAATACCCATCCGTAAAAGTTATCAAATTGGTCTTAATTTTCCAATTTTAGCCCTTATAAGGCTAAAGTCAAAATGTGTTTTTAAGAGTGGTCCTGTAGTGTAGTGGTAGCATAGCACAGAAGTGCCAAAAGTTGTAATTATTAATTTCTCCAAGAAACAGCGATCTGGGGACATGCTGGCAGCTCATTTCATTTCTCTTTTCATATTATGCAGCAAACAAAACTGAATAAGAAGACTGTTAGGATCGAAAGCTTTATCGCCATTTTCTGTTTTTGATTTCAAATAAATGCATATTCATTTTTTTACTAAAAATATTATAGTTCCATATGCATCATTCCTAAGTAAATCAACCTGTAAATAGCTACTGAATATGATCAAAATCCTTCCAACAATTTAAGACAAATGCCAAAAAGTATGATTTTTGACATGCTGTCTCTTCATTCATTTGTCCAAATTTTCTTTTTTGTCATCCAACACATTATGTATAGATTGAAAAATCAAACTGAAACCCTGACCGAGTTACTACGTGAGCGCTGGCTGTCTTGGGGAGGAGAAAGTGAGAAAGCACGGGGGAAGGGAGAGAGCACTATGCACTATGTACTTGCAGGTCCACTCACAGTTTGTCAAACCTGCTAACAAAAGCATTAAAAGGTTGACTAGTTGCCTGCAATGCTAGGATAATGGAACCTTCCTAGCCAACAGTCGAGGCAAAAATGAAGAATCCGTTATTGTGGTAATACTGGAGAGTGGTTCTTCTATTGGTTGCGACGCCCACACACGCCCTCTCAGATATTTACGTGGTGATTGGTGACTGAATGACGAGGAGCGAGGGAGAGAGAAGAAAGAAAGAGAGAGATTCCAGAAGTTGGCGTGTTTTACGGGGTTTCACTTGAAGTTGTCAAACTATAGCCCTATGCAAAGCCCTGCAGCTCAATCAGACTTGAACTTATATATATATATATATTTCCCCCCCCCCCCCTAAAAATTTATTTACCAGTATGTCTAGTTTCTGCTAACAGTTAAACTCTTCTTCTACTTCACACGCTATAACAATGACTCAGTGTTTTCAAAACCAAGTAATGTGTGCAATACAAAGCTGCCTACTAACTGAAGATAGAAAGGAGAAATGTATTCTGCAAACTAAGTTACGTGCAGAGGAAATAGCTTACGGTGGAGATCTACTGTATGCGTTTTATTCACTTCCTCTGTTCATTAATATAATTTTATTCAGACTTATAGAAGTGCAAATCGTATTTCTCACCTAAGGAGAATAATATTAAAATTAGTTTATTTTTTAACTGGTTCATTCAACGACACTACATGGGCTATTCCATCTCAAATCGACCGAAATACAGAGAAAATTGACCTTGCAATTTTTAAATACAATGAAACTTTTTCTGTCCGTTGACAACTGTGATACAATGCTTTGTGCAAAGTTTGAGGCATCAGAACTTCATAGTGTTTAAATTAAAAATATTTTAATTTATCGCATTTTCATAAAATTAGCAACTTTAAACTGTTGTGGCTCCGAAACCCTTTCACCCAATGATCGAAATCATGGTTTATTTTGATGCTGAAAAGTTAAAGTTTATATTGACATGTAAACAGTTTTTCTTACTTTTTATGGAAATGGAGAAATTTAGATTTTTCTTAATTAAGACGTCTTTGCCCACGAAAAAATATTTTTAAAATATATGGTTAGATTCCACATTGAAAGTACAAATAAACACATATTTTTTACTGGTGCAACGTTGATTAGAAAGTATTGAAAAATCAAATAAAGAAAATAAATAGTATGTGCGTGAAGTAACCAGCTGACTGTGAGGCGGGATTTAGCTGAGACAAGCAAGGCCAAGAGACATATACACATGACATGTCGTCTAGTAGCGCATAGCTAGCTTTATCACAGGTTTTCATAAACACAGGAGTAAAATGATGCCCAACGCTCGCTTATCTTCATCTTTCGGCCAGTGCGTGCGGTACTGCGCCGTTCAAGTCCAGGCGTGTGAAAATAATTTATTTAATACCCCCAAAACGTATTGCCGTGACACTAAGCAAACAATGCCGAAGTCCTTCTTAATAATGCAAGGTTTTTTCTCAATATTTTTTACATTTTTTCAAATGGGCAAAAAGCCTAAAAGTAAGTAAAATCAGATTATCTGTCTCTCTGTATACAATAAAAATAAGGATTACTTCTTATCATAACCTACCAAATGTCAGCTTCAAAATAAGCTCTCGTTCAATGTTCTGCAGTGAATGGTTCCAGAGTTCTGAGCACTGAAAGAGGCTTGTTTTTCTAAAATACGCTAAATTTGTCGCTCAACAATACAAAAACCGTTTGACTTTCGATAGTATATTTTTGCAAATGCACTCTCCTCAGCACCTTGTATAAATAAGGAAAAAATTAGAGTATAAAAAATGCGAGGTTTTTTACTGATCGATTTTATATGGAATAGCCCACATCAATTGCTAAGGTTATCTAGCTTCTGAATAAAATGGTGATAATGCCAGGGAAATGAGACCAGGGTCCAGTACTGAAAGTTACCCAGCATTTGCTCTTAATGGATTGAGGGAAAATCTCGAAAAAAACCTCAACCAGGTAACTTGTACCAACCAGGATTTGAACTCAGGCCCGCTCATTTCAAGGTCAGGCATGCTAACCATTATTCCATAGCAGTGACCTATGAAAATCAAGACCCTGCCACTGGGAACATTTTTCGCCTGTAAAAGTTGTAAAAACTATCTTTCTTCCGCCTTTGCTGAAGTATGCATAAAATGGACTCATCTAGAAACACGAGAGGTATAGATGCCTAAGTACACAGACAGTAAGACGTGGAACTGTAGCATTGCCTCGCTGTGTTGCTGTATTGTATTGTATTGTATTTATTAACATTCCATGGTATTCATACCTTGCTTTACAGCTAGAATATGGAACAAGTCAAAAAACTTAATACTATTGTAAAGTCTTAATTTATAGTCACAGTCTAGATGAAATATATACAGACGAGATTTACAATATAGTCTACTAGTACAACACAAAGTTTTAGTATCAATTCCACGAAGTGTTATTGAATGTCATGAATTCACCTACAGAATAGAAAGCGTGAGAAATTAGGTACTTCTTTAATTTGGCCCTAAATAATTTTATGGTTTGAGTTTCATTTTTTATATCGATACAGAGGCTATTAAAAATTTTTACCGCCACATAACGCACTCCTTTTTGATAGCACGATAGACTTGCCGATGGAGTACGAAAGCCATTTTTTTTTTTACTCGTATGTATGCTATGAACTGTTGAATTAGTTACAAAGTTTTCACGATTACATACGAGGAAGATTATTAATAAAAAGATATACTGACAAGGCATGGGCATTATTTCTAGTTTTTTGAAAATAGTCCTACAAGATTCCCTAGATTTGGCACCTACTATTATTCTAATTACTCTTTTTTGTAATAGAAAAATATTGTTACTATCTGTGGAATTTCCCCAGAATATTATTCCAAAACTCATTACCGAGTGGAAGTATGCAAAGTATATTGTTTTTAAGGTATTGATATTTACTATCTTTTGCATAGATCTAATAGCAAAACAAGCTGAATTTAGTTTGGGGGTAATTTCTTTAATATGATTTTTCCAATTTAACACATTATCGATTTTTAAGCCAAGAAATTTGGTTGTTGTTGTTTCTAATAGGGATCTATTATTAATTATTGCGCTAGACATTTGCAACATTGAATTTGGACAGGATTTAAATTGAATTGTGTTAGTTTTGTTACAATTTAATACTAATTTATTGACTGAGAACCAGTCACATATTTTGAAGAGAATTTCCTCTGTTGAAGATTGGAATGTGTTGGAGTTATTGGCTGTAATTACTATACGAGGTCTGTCTAAAAAGTATCTGACCTTTAGCCAGAAAAAATATTTCAAATACCTGACGGGGTTGGGACCCTAATCCCCTTCAAAGTAGGCCCCTTGTGCTTGCACACACTTAGCCCACCGATCCTTCCACTGCCGGAAACACCTCTGGAAGTCTTCTTTTGGAATGGTGTTCAGCTCCGTCGTCGCATTCCGCATTATCTCTTCTCTACTCTCAAAATGGGATCCTTTCAGTGGTGTCTTCAATTTTGGAAACAACCAGAAGTCGCAAGGAGCCAGGTCTGGAGAGTAGGGAGGTTGGTGAACGGTTGTAATTCCATGTTTGGCCAAGAAAGTGTGTATCAATTGGGATGAATGTGCGGGGGCGTTGTCGTGATGCAAGTGCCAGTTGTTCGCCGTCCACATGTCTGGTCTTTTGCGCCGAACTGCATCACGGAGTCGCCGGAGAACATCGTGATAGTACTCCTTTGTCACCATTTGTCCTTCCGGTGCGTATTCGTGATGCACAATTCCACGGACATCAAAGAAAACAGTCAGCATCACCTTGATTTTGCTTCGCACCTGCCGCGCTTTCTTTGGCCTTGGAGACTCGGGATGCTTCCATTGCGACGACTGTCTTTTTGTTCCTGGGTCGTACCCGTACACCCATGACTCATCTCCAGTTATCACGGTGTTCAGAAACCCAGGATCAGTGTTGGCGGTGTCCAGAAGGTCCTGTGCAACGTCACGACGGAGGTCTTTTTGTTCCGGGTACAACAACTTGGGCACGAATTTCGCAGCCACTCGGTTCATGTTCAAATCATCACACAAAATTGCATGTGCAGAATCTTTACTCACTCCAACCTCTTCGGCAATCTCCCGCACGGTCAAACGACGATCTGCCATCACCAAATTTCGCACCCTCTCAACAACAGCTGCACTCCGAGCAGTTTGGGGCCTGCCACAACGCTGCTCACTCTCCGCTGATGTGCGGCCATCTTTGAATCGGTTGAACCACTCCTTAATTTGTGTTACACCCATCGCATCTTCCCCAAACACCTGCTGAATCTTACGAATTGTTTGACTTTGAGAATCACCAAGCTTTTGACAAAATTTGATGCAGTATCTTTGCTCAATTCGTTCAGTCATCTTGCGAGAAAACTAAATCCGACAAACACCTAGAACAGCACCTTACTTGGCGACCACCAGCCAGTGACTGGCACAAGCGAATGCGGTGAAAAAATTCAAGCATGCGCATTACAGTTCCTCCTTCCACCATGCACAGTGGCGCCGCCTTAGAATCACAACTTTACGCGGGAAAAATTAAGGTCGGATACTTTTTAGACAGGCCTCGTACTTGTGTCATCTGCAAATAATATGGGATGACCTACATCTTTTATTAGGGGGTCAAGATCATTTATAAACACTAGAAAAAGTAGGGGACCTAATACTGATCCTTGAGGAATTCCATTATTAATAGTTCCCCATATCGATGCAGATTTCATAGTTGTATTGATTTCAACTTTCTGTTACCTATCTATGAGATATGAGTGAATCTATGAGATATGAGTGTACCTTCTTGAAGCTTGAATTGTGTCTAATGCAGATGACGTGATTACAAAATGCCCAAAGTGAAACAAAGTACTGCAGTAACATTAACAGTTTGCTTCTGAATATAGTGCAGTAGGTGTTCTTCACAAGTGAAACAGAATACTTTATTGCAAGCTCTGCGACATGAAAGTTACAAGTGAACATATGATTAATAAAACAACATGTGGCAACACAAAAACAAAAGTGTGGTGCAATAACTTCAAGATGAAACAGAACCACACAAAACGCTCCTAGAACAATCCGATCTTATTCGTCTATTTTTTAAGAAATGGGGAGAGCCTTCGTTTGTGTCATAATTTTTTTGAGCAGTGAAACCATTCAAAATTCCCAAGATTTAAAAAAACATAGGCACATGTCAAATTCTCAAAATAAATTTTTATATATTTGTCAGCATTTTCGTCACTTCTCTGAATATTCACGGACTCTGGGACCAACAGTATCCCTAGTCTTTTATGTTGTCTTTTTGTACTGTTAACAGAAATTTTAAATCTGTAGGTACCAGTACTGTATTACTCTATGCTTGGTTGGTCTGTAAAATATAGAATGCTGAAGAAGCAGAAAGGGGTGAAGTGTTGTCTCGACATTATCCAGTGTCTTCAGAGAGATGAAACAGAATTTTTGTAGAGATATGTTACTATAAGTAAAACAATTACTCAAATGCTAAGAACGTTGGATTTTCTCAATTTATTTTCTAATGTGCCAGTAGGCATCTGTGATTTTGTAAACATGTTTGTCTGAAATATTGATGGCTTTGCAGTTTGATATGTGCTGCGGGCTCATAACGGAGTCTTCTCTGCAGAACCTTTTTTATTATTATTTGATATTAATCATTATTTCAACTGCGAAAAATAGCAGTTGAAATAATGATTAATATTAAATAGTAATAAAAAAAAAAAAAAAGAAAGGTTCTGCAGAGAGAATTCTGTTATAAGCTTGCAGCACATACTGGGTTGCGGGGCCATCAATATTTCAGACAAGCAAGTTTGTGGAATCACAGATGTTTGCTGGCGTAATGGAAAATAAATTGAGAAAAATGTGTTTTCTAATCTGATCAAAATACCTCTCATTTCTCGTGAAAACAATTGAATAGACTACAGTGGAGTATAGTGGACTTTAAGTTGTCAGCAAACAGCTGGATACATTAAGAAGATTGATTATTTCAACTGCAACGACTCTGTCAGTAAATTGGTCTACATAACTGACTTCATGTGGGTAATGACGAACAGTCAAGTATCCAGCATTAGCAAAAAATAGAAGAATATTGATATGTCTTAAGACTCATTCATATTGCACATTAAGTATTCTGACATTAAGTATTAAGTATTGACCACCCTCATGGTCTTGTGGTTAGAGCTTCTGGCTATAGTTCATGAGGTCCCGGGTTCGATTCCTGGTTAGAACACAAGAATTTTTCCTTAAAGGGGATTATTCCTGTGTTCGTCCATGGTCTGGAATTTAGGTTAAGTTTAGATTTAAGACCTCTCCTGGCACCACATTATCATAATCATCCTATCACATCATCGGGGTAATGTAACTCTGCCTTCCAGGTGCCCCAACCTCAGAAGTGGGTTACAACTAAGCCACGGCCAGGAGAGAAGACCAGAAATGTCGAAAAGACAACCTGGTGGCATTGGATTAAAAAAAAAAATATTTGACATAATCACCTTTTAAGTCTATACATTAGCTCAATGGCTTTAAAATAATTCTAAGCATTGATCCCAAGATGGTGATAATGCTAAATTGAAGAGAGAGGTTGAACATGTTTTGAAATGTTACAAAGAGCTGTATAGCCAGAGGGTGAAGAAAACTACACAGTCGACAATTAAAACATTTTTTTCACAAAACGACTTGACACTTCAAACGAATGTCAAGTATCAATGGGAACACTTCAACAGCACACTGATATGGCACATCGAAAATCCATCAGAGGGAGTGGAATAACTTCAACATCAGCAGAATATACAGATGTAGATGAGCCAGAAGCTATTTGAAATGTGAAGTAGGACTTTCAAAAATAAATTTTTATGTATTATTTTGAGTTTCAGCTTTAAAATATATCGTCAGTGTATTATTTTGAATTTCTGCATTAATACTAAGTTTCAGAAAGGTAATATTGGTAATATAAATACTACATGTTCCAATTATTCTAAGCTAAATTTGTGAATATGTGAGAACCTACACCTATACTGCGCATATAAAATGATTCCTCGGTTTACACGGCAATTTTGCTGAATGTATCTTTCGCATATACCGAGATCTACCTGTAGTTCAAAAGGTGAAAGGGACTTTACTTTTGCAATTCATAAAATACAGCCGACAGAATCATGACCATCTTGTGATGCACTTATAAAATATAAAGGTTCGCCCACTCTAAGAGTTAGCAGACGAAAGACAAACTTGCACAAAGTGTGTGACAAAACATAATAATATTGTGAATTTTATTAGTAACAACAATGTAATTTATTCGTCACAACAATAATTCCTTTCTACAATTCACCTTAAACGCTCTCGTCAACAATTGGATCTCCACTCAACACAGTATTCGTTATAGCACTCCACCGACGACAATGACAATTTACTTGGACTATTACGCACAACAATGAACTGTTAATCTTAACTAATATTTACAAAGCACTATTTACAAATCAGAACTACCAGTTCTGAGTTCACAGTTCTTCTATCTCAGTCACTCGAGTTCACGGTATCTCGAACCACAGACCTTCAGAGACAGTTCACTGTACTCGAACTCGGGTCCCTCCAATTGCAGTCCACTGCACTCGAACTCAGGTCCCTCCAACTGCGGTCCACTGCACTCGAACTCAGGCCTTCGGATGCTGACGCAGATGCGGACGCACACTCGAGTCGAACTCCGGCTGGCTTGCTTGCTCTGGCTTTCTCACTGACTGAATAACTGAAAACTCTGAAAACTGCTGTCGTTCCTTCGCGACCGTAATTTATAACTACAGCGACGTAGCCTCGAAGGTTCCACCCGTCTCTAGAGATGGCATTCCAGAGAAATCCAGGGCCCTCTCCTCTCTACCAGCACCAGATGCGCGCGCAAACTCGTCGCGTGACGTAATACACCCTCTCTCTTCTCTCCACCGCGCGACGTCACTCAATGTTCCGTGGAGCCTGTGCGATCTGCTTTCATGCGGGACGCTGGTCGTGAGTTCGATTCTCACGTCGCTGTCACAATATATAGAGTCGTTCAAGAAATTTCAATAATAATTGTTCTCTTTTAGGGATACCATTTACAAAAAATCTTAGCAAAATGCCATTAATGTATTTTTGGCGATTATCGCACCAGTATCATTCTGGGCAATTAAATATAAAAAAAAAACTCATTGTTTATTGTTGCGGAATATAGACAACCAGAAAGCATGAGCGAGATTATCCAAGTCATCATGAGATTTACACATTGCTGTTAGCATTTTAAATTACGTGTTAGTACATGAGTATTCTTCCGAATATTTGCAAGTATCAGGAGAACTGACAATCTGGATCAGAAAGGTGCAGTTAATGATCAGGCTAGTGAGTGAAATCTATTTCAGGAAGCATATGTCACTGTTTCGGAGTCAACGAATTCGTGAACAGCAGGTCTAAATACTGTGTGCAATTGCACAGCAGTCATTTATCTTCTTTCATAAATACAAGCTTAGAGATACTGATAGTTTGTTTCTTTTCAAATTTGTCACTTTGAGAAATAATCCCCAGCCTCGCAACTTGTCCACAACTCACTTAGCATCCGAATGGGCTCACGCCATGACGAAGTCATTACCAGAGATGTTGAAAGGCGAATATATTAGCGATATTTGCTTCTCAGACCTATTCTTACCTTCTCTCTATCATCAGATCACAGTGGGTATATCGTGATCTATCCGTGAACAATGCCACTGACCACTGGACGATGGTTTAATATTAGTTTTGACACGTGAACTGCAGTTGCACTATTAAAATCATAAAATAAACAGCCTGGCACTAAGGGGTAGAAAATGGCTCGTGGAAAGACATTTTAATTAAGACCTCTCAACATCATACTCATCTCCAAAAAGTTGAATTCATCTTTGTACACAAAAAAACCTTATCTCTATTAATATACTGTTCATATTGCTGTTTACAGATGGTGACTACATTTTTACCACGTGATCCACTTTTTTGCGTGCCAGTGTAACATGAATGTTGTCTGTGGTGCACCATGAAAAACAGATCTAAGTTACATCAAACAGAAAATGGTAGCGATTAAGATGATTATGGGAGAGCAATGGTAAGTTAAAATTTGTAATTGAGGAAGTGAAAGTAACCCAACAACGTCTCTATACATCTGAAATATTGCACTTAAGGATACACTGAGGTGATATTTCAATTTCCTTAACCATTTGAACTAGATCTTTGAAAATATGTACATATATTATGCTGCATATAAATATCCTCTGTACAAAATTTCACCTCATTTGGTCTCAAATTGTAAGAATTTATTTTTTTTTTTTCTTCGTAAAATTAAATTATATATTTTGAAAAATCACTACTGCTACAAATTTAATAGTTTTTTTTCTGGAATTTGCATACTTTCAATCGCCCTGAAACATAACTTGCTATTTTTTTTTTTTCAGGTAATTCTTAAAGATCTAAGAAACAATTATATTATTTATTGAAATATAAAAACATGCAAAAGATTTTTGTGTCATCCAAGGAAGAGATGGCTTGAGAAAACAAGTGTTTCACTTAGATGGTAACAGTTCTTCAAGGATTAGTACGTGGAAGGATGACGACGATGATATTTATAAAAACAGGTGAAAATTATAGTGTCTAACAGAAAGAAAATATATATATTTCTCCCAAAAATCTTGATAGCAAGTTTTGTTAAGCACAGCACACCATTAAGACGACCTACAAAAAAAATTATGCACACAGTACGAAATTTGGAGGAGCAGCATTTTTAGTAAAGCAATGTGCAAGAAAAATGAAAATGGAGAAAACGGAGCTTAAAAGGGCCACCAAGAGTGTGTGCAACCTTTTACAAATGTTGGCCGAAACAGTTGACTGAAAGGACATATCTGCGTTTAAAAACTGTGGAGAGATTCTCTGAACGATATACAATTCTTTACATTAAAAACAAAAAACAGAATTTTTTCAATAAAATTGACAGAATTTCACCTCAGTGTACCCTTAAATTTACCAGGATTAGAATTCAGGTTGTGACTCAAAAGGTAATTTTACTTCCAAATGTTGAACAATTATGGCACATTAACAGTGACTTAGCTGTGGCAACACAACATATACCCAAATGTTGGTTTCCTACAAGTGCAGCACATATATCCCTTTTCCTTGACAGAGTGAGGATGTGTACACACTGCATACCTGCTGCGTCGCTGTGAGAACCTCCTTGTTGAGGTTGGAGCGCTGTTCATTCCAGTACTCATACGCATTCTTGTAGTTGAGCCACACTAATATCGCTTTGTCCACTGCCATGGGCTGGATGTAAATCAGTGGTCGCTTCAGGGTTATCAGTACGACCTCCTTGTCTTCGCCCTGCACCATTTCGTCTTGGAAAGCATTGCGAAGACCTGAAAGAAAACATTGCATTCACAAGAAATCCAAAATAACATTCAAGTAAAAAAAACAATACTGTTCTACTTTATTCATGTTAACACAATATTAATCAGTTTTTTTACTTGGTTATTTAACAACACTGTACCAACTACAAGGTTATTTAGCGTCGATGGGATTGACGATAGCAAGATGAGGCCGAGGATTCGCAACTGATTATGTGACATTTGCCTTACAATTGGGGAAAACCTCGGAAAAAATCAAGTCGGTAATCAGTCCAAACTGGAATCGAACCCATGCCTGAGCGCAACTCCGAATCAGCAGGCAAGCGCCTTGGCCGAATGAGCTACGCCAGTGGTTATTAATCTGTTAGAAATATTTGAAAACAGAAAAGAAATAGTACAGAAAAAAAGTAAAATGACAATCAAAGACGAAACCAATAAAAGCAAGTAAACAATTATATACATGAATAAACAAACAAATAAACTAGCCTAATTAAAACACAAAAGGAGAAAGCAAACTAACCAGTCTGATGATGATGATGATGATGATGATGATGAGGAGGAGGAGGAGGAGGAGGAGAAGAAGAAGAAGACGAAGAAGAAGAAGAAAACGTTATGCAGGTCTACTGTTAGTGTACAAACACACACAAAATATGACAGGTTACTAAGAATTTAAGAAGTAGATGAAATTTTTTACAAGTCTTGAAAAAAAATTGTTTGTAATTTAAAAAAATCTTAAATGTTACCCACAGAAAGAAAAGATTGCTAAGAAATAAAATATTCCAAGAAAGATGAAGAAAATTTTACTGCTTCATAGGATGTAAAGAGTAAAATTGCCGGGCTTCTATCCTAAATAAAAAGGATGTCAAATCAACACTCGTCAAGCACTCTCTAATGTTGTGTCCCTACAAAAAATCTGCGAGCTAAATGAAGACAAAAAGATCCAAAATATAAGACAGTTTTATTTCCAATTAAGACATCGAAGCTACAGTATTATGACTTGACACATAGCTCGAAAGCTCCAGGCACTGGTAGAATATGATGATGATGATGATGATGCAACTGCCAAATTGTTGTTCGTTGTTCTTGAAATATAAATCTTAGAAACAGTTCCCATGGCAATCACGTAATCTGTATTACCTATCCTCGTCTTGAAGAAGGCGTACTGCTGGAACTCTGGCTCAGCCTCCTCGAACATGACGTTCTTGAGCAGTTGACCAAGGCTCAGGTTCACGTCCACCTGGGCCTTGCCGAAGATCTTCATATATGGGTTGGGCTGTGCAGCACCTGACACGTTCTGCACCCGGTTGGACAGCTGGAACTCAACTGCCCCCGTCTCCAGACGCACAGCTGAGTTGGTGGGAGTTGTGGCTGTCAGCTGGATCCTCTGTCAACAGCAAGGTAATATAATCCATCACAATGGAAAAATTAAAAAGGAAATAACATTTTATTAACACATAATATGCCATTTTGCACAAATGAATATCTAAATATGATTATTTTATGGCCCAGGTAGCCACAGCTGAGGTCAAGGACGGGGAGAGGAAATAGAGACTGCGTGGACAGTGCCACACAAGAGGAGACTGGAAGAATTATTTGTTAACATTGCCGTGCATCAAATAGGGACATCGGGTGTTTGGGAGGTCGTTCTTCCTCTATCCATCTTATTCTTTTTCTTCTGGCTCTCGTTCTTCCTCCTCGTATCATTCTCCTTACTTGTCCCTTCAGTTTCCTTTTCTCCTCCTGTTTTTTGTGCTCTTCCTTCTTGCTAGTTATCCTCGTCTCCTCGCTTCTTCCTTCTGTTCTTCTCACCTTCCTTCTTTCTTTTTTTGTTCCTGATCTTCTTCTCCCTCATCTCCTCGTCTTTTTCCTCCTCCCTTTTCTAATGGCAGACTGTGAGAATCATTATCGTTCCATTCAGTTCCTTACGATTCGGCATAAAGCATTAATATTTCAATCTTCTCATAAGAATGTGATGGAGGTTTTATATCTCATAAAGATGAAATATGTGCACTAAAATTATTTTCTTTTTATTAACCACTTCCTTGATTAACCCGAGTTAACTCGTTTGAGTCCCATTTTCGCTGCTAAGGATTATATCCCGAATATATACGTTTCCATTCTTTCATTAACCTTTTCCTCACTAGATGGCTACAGAAGTTAGTGATATTGCTATATCTGGTGGTGTTTATTGTACTTCTTCCTTGCGAGTGGAATTCTATGCTCATATAGCATTCACACACAGTAGTGAGTAGATGCTAGTTAGTTTTGGCGGTTTCTGTTTGTGTTTAGTGTTTTTGTGCTGTTTTGTGTAAAGATGGATCAAGTTAGTGATTCCGAAACTTTTGATCAGGAATATATTCCTGTAGAAGATTAGGAAATGAAACATCGGTATCAGAAGACGAAGTTATAGACCAACAAACAAATTCAGATCAGTTGATGTCGCGTCTTTTCGACAGTGGTTTGAATAGAAGACATCTGGCACCATTTCTTCTGCACCTCCGAGGTCCCATTCCCTGAAATTTTAACAATGTTTCTGATAACGATAATTCTCAATTTTTTTAATTATTCTTTAATAATGACCTCATCAACATTATATTCGAGGAGACGATTCGGCATGCTAATAAGTGTTCACAGAATGCTGAAAATAATTCGTGGCGGCCTACTACAGACTCTGAAATACGTGTACTTTTGGGCATAGTGATACTGCACAACATTATTCACAAACCTGAAGAACAGATGTACTGGTACAAATATTGAATGACTGCTACACCATTCTTCCCAAAACGCTCTCATATAGGAGAGCAGATACTACTGTCCGGAATGCAATGTGCCACTGTGCGTAATACCCTCCTTTCGAGTCTATCACACGACAAGCAACATTTAACGCCTTGATAACAGCACTGGTATTGTACCTCATAAATTAATCCATAAAAAAACATAAGTTGGTAAATAGTTCAGGAGAAAATCAAAGTGGGACAACTACCAGAGCTGGAATCAATGTGTACGAGATACCTCGGGATAATAATTCAGGTATGAATGTATGTCTATTTCATAGTGATTTTTTAGGTATGTAAGAAAATTAGTGATATACAGTGATTCTGAAATATTAAATGACCTCTTTACGAAAATAAAAAAATATGACACATTTTTCACAAAACTGGTGAAATATATAGTAAGGGAAGAGGTTAATTTATTCTTTTTTTATTACAAAATTTAAATGCTCAATTTTTTAACGTTGAATAACTATTATTCAACGGTCACTAGGACGAAACAGAAAGAGTAACACTGAAGCAACTTCATTTTTGAATAGTAATAATTTACTGTCCGTCCAAGTGGTTATGTCATAGGGTCGTCAAAATGGGGAAATCACGTGACAGTTACTTACTTAACAGGATCCTTTTCTTTAATTGATTTTAAACAGTTGTACAATATTACGTAGACTTCCAATTCCATACAGAAAATACTTTCAGAATACAGCCAAACAGCCCAGCCACTAGCCTTTACAGAGGGGCCAGCAGAAATGGGTGGGGGAAACTGGGATGCGACGTAACCACTCGGAAAGACAGTAATACATAAGGCATATTTATAGAAACATGTTACTGGTATATGTAAATGGAAGAATAAAGGCTCATCTAGCCAAAAATGCTGTTTATTTTATTCCCAAAATAAAATTGTATACTGTTTAAACAATAATCCAAAAACATGTAGTTTCTCTCCTAATTTTAAAGACTTCCAACAGCTAGCTATAAGGCTATACTGTAAAAGATAGATCTTGACACACTGCGAGTGAAATGTGTTAATAAATGCTAAGGTGATTATGGAGTAATGACAAAATAAGAATGGCACAGGAGATCTGCCTTATAGTCGATTTTTCTAGCAAAAGGCTCACATTAACTGCCTGAGATCAATTTCCAATCGTTTTGGTGTGGAGCTTTCAGTTGACTCCAATTCAAATACCAATGAGGATAGATGAAGGGACGTACCTTGATCCTAATGACTAGTGAGAACAGAATCCTCTTGAGAGACGAGCTTGTTGGTTCCTCGCTGTCCTCTAGCCACAGTGGCACGGGCTTCTCCCCACCGTATACTTTCTGCACCACTTCGTTCACTTCCTGCAACACATCAGCAACATACCAATCATTGAGAAAGTCGTTCTGAGTGGTTGTGTGGTTACCATTCACATCATTAGATGATTTAAATCCAGTCCAGAGTACTGGATTTTTAACAGCAACAAAAATTCTCTGCACAGCTTCCATCTGATGAAAAACAAAGTTGGGGATCTCATAACATTGAATTAGCGCATGTAAAAGAACTCTCACCCTGAAAGAATATTCGCAAATAGCAAAACACAATTTTTAATGGGTGTTCTTTCCAAAATAACACAAACAGTTATTATTCAAAATCGGCTAGAACATTTTATCTGCTTAAACATTTCTTTTATGTAAGATGAATGGATACATAAAATGATATGGACCACTTGAAGGGTTGGCGGGAAGAACAATGAGGGTCCATAAAATGAAATTTTTTAGTTAGAGGTGCCATCTATTGGATTACGTTGAGAACTATAGGTATCCTACAACCAAAACTCAGCTCGGATCCCTCGTGGCGTGCATGCTATACCCCTCTTACTCCCCTGCAATAGGTGTGAGAGCATGCTGGGAACAGGAGCATACATCATCTGTGTGAGACAGTCACACTCGCTGGTTTCTGCGCACTGAGTTTTCCTTGTTGGATGTCTATAATAGAGGCTTACATGGTTATTACAAAATCTTCAGGTGCAATAAAAAAAAATCAAAAGTAATTAATTATGCATACGAATTAAAGCAGAGTGTTTTAAACGGTACATTAAATAATATATAGAGTGTTTTAAAGCCTAAAATTCATTTTTCTCTAAAGTTTGTTATTTGGACCCTCATCGTTCTTCCTGCCAACCCTTCATTTGTCTCCACAAATTACTGTTCCAAAGAAATCTATTAACACCTGCATACTTCTAACTCCAATAAAAAATTGAGAATAAATTTTAGGCCTTAGAGATATCTATACAAATTGATTTATAGAACTAATGTAACCTTAGTTGTTACAGAAAGATAACAAAAGAGAAGGCCCCATTTTTCTATTCAATAATAATCGTTACCTACGAAATAGAACATTACCCTACTGGAGGCCCTGGGGGCCCACAGGATAGTGGAAGGTTAAGACTTCCGCTTTTGTATTAATGGCAGTAGGGATGTAGTCCTACATACCTACTGCCTTTACTGCAAGGAAATATTTCTAGAACTCATTTCTGTTAGAGGCTGAGTATACTCCAGGACCATGGAGAAAACCCATGACACCATCAGAAATGGAATCTGTGACCTTCCAACTCGTAGCACATCGTCTCAACCATGGTGCTACCACGTACCTTCCATTACCTACATAATAATGTAAAAAATCGAAAACTATTTCACAACTTACAGTTATACCCACAGTCACGAAGCTCAATATGTAGGGAGTATGCATCCATAGATAGTTGCTAACCACTAGGAACGCTACTCATTACAGACAATGTGAAATAGTACCGGTACAGTCTATTGTTCCTAGTACCCTCACAACTCAAGCTTCGTGACTGTATATACTAGACTGTGGTTATACTGTAAACGTTCATTACATTAATCTTCTTTCATGTAACTCATTTCTATGATTAACACATTCTGTGATGAATGATGGTTGAAACATTGGACTACATAACTCTAAGCTTCTTACCTTCATGAAGACTTTCTGAACAAACACCAAGTGGTTTAGTAAATCAGTGGTGAGTGAATGTTCGAAGACACCAATGTCTGCTACAGCACTCAAGTAGCTGCCTTGACGGAGAACAACCCCATCTGAACATTAATAAAAAAAATTAAGGTAAGCGTGGTTAAAAATTACAAAACCTTTGAGTTTTGAAGTATCAAAAGAGTTAAAATTATGGCAAATGATGAAAATGATAGTAAACTTTAAGCTCAATGTGTTAATTGAAAACATATTTTCAATGGATTAAAACTATTCTCTAAAGGAGTAAAAGAAGATAATGTTTGTAAGGTAAAAAAAAAAAAAAGATTCTGTTTCCGTAACTAAGGCAACTAGAGATATAAGAATGCAAAATCAACATATTATAGCAGTCATTTTTACTTACAGTTCTATCACGCTGTTTTAATACTAGTATGTTTTTAATAGAAATAAAAATCTGACAGAAGTTTAGGTACTTCTGTGTAAATACTATTTAAGATGAATCAAAATTAAACAAAAATGAATTAAAAACCAAACGGATTTTGCTGAAACAGTGTAATATTATTAATAATACACATTTGAAAAAATACAAAAGTTCATAGGAAAGATTTCAAAGTTATTTTTATAAAAAATTAATAACCACACATATTTATTTTCTGTTTAAAATTACCACATCTTCTTTATACCAATTTCTTGCGGAAAGAGTTTATATAGTGAACGAAAAATTATAAATTAATCTAAAAATAACTTCTACGAGATTTTTATTAGTATCGTACAAAAAAGTTATTAACCCCCCCCCCCCCCCCTGTATTCCTCACTTTTACCTCTCCTGACTATAATGTCATCTGCTGAAAAATTTGATCCCCAAATATGAAGGTGACATAAGCAACAGCTTTTTTAACAATCATGGGTGAGAAAGATATCTTGAGGTGCTGCAAACCCTTTCATCTGGCAGTGTTGTGAGCTATGTCCACAAGACTACAGTAAAATGATGGAGCACTTTACACATTGTCACTTTATGTTCCACATATCCTCTTTATAATGAAGTAAATGGCTAGTATTTTGAGTATTAAACGTTATGTAAATACATAACTCAATAAAATACGTATTAAGTTCTATAAAATGCGATAAAAAAGTTCATCTTTGTTTTGTTTTGTGTCATTACTGATCTTATGCTACCCTATAAAGAAACACAATCTGCATACTTATGTTACAACAGATCTTTGATGGTCAGTAGCACAAAAATCATAACTTTCTAAAACGATATTTTAACAAAAAAATGTTTGTTTAAAAACTGTTTGTTAAATTTTGATATAAAATTTTCTGCATCTCATATGCATTTCTGGGCAAATCGTAAAAAAGGGAACGCTAAGCTCTGCCCACGACCCCTTTCCACTTTTCCCCTACAAGCTCACCACACACTCTAGTGGGAAAGAGTGGAAATAGGGGTTTATGGTATGGTGACATCTAGTGGAGGAAAGTGGAACAAAAAGAGTGAATGCGGCATCTACGAAGCAAAAGAGGAACTTCGTCCTGTCTCCCTCTGTCTCTCCTCTCTCTCTAGCTTCTCTCTTTTTTTTTTTTTTCTTATGACTTTGCAGAAGGTAGTATTTGATCCGTGTATCTTCCTAACGAAACGCACGCATGCTTTTTGGTCATGCTTTAGACCTCTCGGCTACCGAGGCGAGTTGGTGGTAGAAAGAAAATGAATCTATTTATGTTCAAGGGAACTGCCATAACATATTGCAGAAATGCAATGTGTGTCGTTTTTGTCTAATGCACATTAATTTGGTTGTATTGTGTTGTGTTGTAAAATATGAAATACGTGCGAGGCGGTAGGCAGTGATCCACCGAAGCGGGGCAGATAGTAGAGAGAGACACTAGAGAGAGAGCAGGCAAGCGAGGTACCGAGCGGCAAGGGTGGGGATAACTTCCCCTGCTGGCATTCGCTGTTTTACGATTTATTCGCATTTCTTCACTACACTGACAGAGAATGAAGTGAAGCATATCATACCTGCAAACTGTGCCTCGCGGGGATTGTTGCCATCCTGTATATACTCTGCAGACACGTGCACCTTTGGCAGTTCTATGCTGGCTTCTGAAGGCAAGTGGGCCTCTGTCACCTGGACAGATAAGCATCAATAATAAGGCAGAGACACGCTTAATTTCGTAATTTCTAAAATCATTGTTAATGTGATCAATGTTCTAGTCATTATCATACTTGCACTGCAGCTAGAGATCGCAGATTAAAATCCAGCTATGAATGAGACTTTTAGAGGAACCAAGAAGCTAGTGTGATTAATTAAAATGTGTCTCAGTGAAATGTACAGCAGAGTCCGTATAGGTCAGTTTCTATCTGATGCTTTTCCAATTCACTGCAGGCTAAAGCAGGGAGATGCACTATCACCTTTACTTTTTAACTTTGCTCTAGAATATGCCATTAGGAAAGTTCAGGATAACAGAACCATCTGCAGGTCAAAGTCTCCAACAAAAATGTAGATATCCCCGCTGAGACATATGTCAGGCAAAGCAGGGAACAAAGTAGGATAATGGGACGCAATGTTAGTATGATTTAAGAAGACTTCCTTAGCTACAATTGATGGAAATTATCCAGAGCCAGACTGGTGGACAGTGCACACTCATGGTTCCAAACCAGAAGCTCAAGGAACTGTTGCATATTATATACCAACAGGCAAAGGGAAAGAGAAGTTATATGTAATACTAATTATTATTATTATTATTATTATTATTATTATTATTATTATTATTATTATTATTTTAAATGTGTGAAAAACATTATTATTTATGTTCTGTATGACGACTGTGACATTAACGCCTAATAACTATGTTAAAGCAAATGTGATTAATATATTTATCATAAAAACTGGAGAACCTATGACGAACATGACATAATACCCTCCAACACCAAACAAGAAACGATGGCTGCGTTCAGCCGGGACAGCGCTGAGGTAGCGCTGATATAGTGACAGCACTGAACGCCTTGCTGGCCGACAGTGCTGATATAGCGGCCACCATTTTTCGTAGCAAAATTTTTTTCGCTGCAAGCCTGCTGCTAGCCAGCGAAAGTGGAGGTGATAGACATCAACCAATGGTGCCGGAGTAGACAGAACAATGGCGTGTTTGTTTGTAATCACAGCGGACATTTTACAGTCTGGTCGTTCAGCCACTAACAGCTGCTGTAACTCAGCAAAAATGAATAGCTACCCCAGCGCTGTCCCGGCTGAACGCAGCCAATGGCTGCCTTCAAAACAAAAGAATGGTCAATTGCACAACATAGTTTAGGCAACAACAGAAACTATAAATTCAAGACTAGATTGTGCACCAATACGCCTGGATTAAATCCCAAATCTCTCTGCAGTGCATATGAATAGAACGTATTTGTCACTGTTGATAGCGATTCATCTGTCAGATGACGAATTCGACAGGAGTAGGCTACATGCCGGCACCAGGTTTCCCCTTCTCCCATCCTCATCTTAATCATTCTTACCCATTCCCTACACTACACTTATACATACACTCACCCTAGTACACCACATAACTTTCCAGAGATACACATCATGCACAGTGTGGCCTGTCGAAGTGGTGTGCAACTTGAAAATGGGTCACAGTTCTGCCATTTATCCGTAATATGCGGAATCTGAATCACGTGACACATGCATGCATGCACACACACATATATTTAATATTATCCATTTTTTTTATTTAAAAATCTGCAATATTACAGAACATATTGAATCAGTATTGCTTGTTATATATCAATAACCATGAAATTAATTATTACTTGTCAAAATCCACAAAAAATGAACTTTAAAATTTTAGTGGTAATGTCAAAGTTTACATGGAATGGCCCTATACTAATTTCAAAGGCTAGAATAATCCAACAGGCAAGTCTAAGTCCCCCTCTCCTTGCCTTTCCTGACGACGGAGTTGATACATACCTCGAAAACAGTTGAAGCCTCTCGATCTGCGCCATGATGCAAATTCCAAAAACCTCACATAAAATAATATCCAACTAGCTACATCCTTGTACTTCCTCGGCCACACAGCAATAATTACGTGAATAACAAGGCTCACTCTTACATTGTGCACTTGCAGCTTGGTGGTGAAGCTCAGGGAATGCTGGGGCAAGTCTATTGTGAACTTGGCTTTGCTCCCGGTGACTCCTGTGCTATTCACTTGGTCCATCTTGTACTGAGCTTGCAGAGAGGGCAACAATGCTGCAGTGATGCTCAAACTCTAAAAGAAATCAGGATACACAAAGAAATAAAATATGATCACAAAAATATGTCAAGCTATGGTCTAAAAAAGAATATAATATTAAAAGTAATTCAATAGACAACAAGGTGGGCAACAACTCGTAAAATATCATTAGTGTAAGTATCATTTTTGTTAGGAAGGAGTCCATAATCATACCTATGTTTAAGAAGGGGGACAAGACTAACTGTAGTAACTTTCGAGGAATATCACTTTTGTTGACGTCGTACAAAATTTTGTCGAATATCCTTTTGAGAAGATTAACTCCATATGTAGATGAAATTATTGGGGATCATCAGTGTGGTTTTAGGCGTAATAGATCAATTATTGATCAGATTTTTTGTATTCGACAGATATTGGAGAAAAAATGGGAGTATAAGGGTACAGTACATCAGTTATTCATAGATTTCAAAAAGGCGTATGACTCGGTTAAGAGAGAAGTTTTATATAATATTCTTATTCAATTTGGTATCCCCAAGAAACTAGTTCGATTAATTAAAATGTGTCTCAGTGAAACATACAGCAGAGTCCGTATAGGTCAGTTTCTATCTGACACTTTTCCAATTCACTGCGGGCTAAAGCAGGGAGATGCACTACCACCTTTACTTTTTAACTTTGCTCTAGAATATGCCATTAGGAAAGTCCAGGATAACACAGAGGGTTTGGAATTGAACGGGTTACATCAGCTTCTTGTCTATGCGGATGATGTGAATATGTTAGGAGAAAATCCACAAACGATTAGGGAAAATGCGGAAATTCCAGTTGAAGCAAGTAAAGCGATAGGGTTGGAAGTAAATCCCGAAAAGACTAAGCATATGATTATGTCTTGTGAGCAGAATATTATACGACATGGAACTATAAAAATTGGAGATTTATCCTTCGAAGAGGTGGAAAAATTCAAATATCTTGAAGCAACAGTAACAAATATAAATGACACTCGGGAGGAAATTAAACACAGAATAAATATGGGAAAAGCGTGTTATTATTCGGTTGAGAAGCTTTTGTCATCTAGTCTGCTGTCAAAAAATCTGAAAGTTAGAATTTATAAAACAGTTATATTACCGATTGTTCTGTATGGTTGTGAAACTTGGACTCTCACTTTGAGAGAGGAACAGAGATTAAGGGTGTTTGAGAATAAGGTTCTTAGAAAAATATTTGGAGCTAAGAGGGATGAAGTTACAGGAGAATGGAGAAAGTTACACAACGCAGAACTGCACGCATTGTATACTTCACCTGACATAATTAGGAACATTAAATCCAGACGTTTGAGATGGGCAGGGCATGTACCACGTATGCGCGAATCCAGAAATGCATATAGAGTGTTAGTTGGGAGGCCGGAGGGAAAAAGACCTTTGGGGAGGCCGAGACGTAGATGGGAAGATAATATTAAAATGGATTTGAGAGAGGTGGGATCCTCCGGGTTCCTTAAAAGCCAGTAAGTAAGTAAGTAAGTATCATTTTTGTAATCGAATCTAAATACTTTATTCGAAATGTTCAGAAAATTAAGTTCCGATTGTTATTACGAAGTCCTCATTAAGTCAACAATTAAATAGGTACTTTAGTGTGAAAAAACTACAGCAGAACTTGGTTATAACGTCATCCAAGGGACATGAAAAATTGTGTTGTTATAAACGAGTGTCATCATAAACGAGATAATAAGATTCACACTACACTACACTTGGCTTCCACTCACTTTACCAAATGTGGTGTTGTAAATCACAACTTCTGAAGCAACTTGAATCTGTTAATCCAGTCAGCAATACACTCGAATTTTCATCTTTTAGCTTCCTGGCAAATTCCTCGGAAGAAAGAAAAAAAAAATGTTATGTTTTATTTAACGACGCTCGCAACTGCAGAGATTATATCAGCGTCACCGGATGTGCCGGAATTTTGTCCCACAGGAGTTCTTTTACATGCCAGTAAATCTACTGACATGGGTCTGTCGCATTTAAGCATACTTAAATGCCATCGACCTGGCCCGGGATCGAACCCGCAACCTTGGGCGTAGAAGGCCAGCGCTATACCAACTCGCCAACCAAGTCGACTGGAAGAAAGATGTACATGGGAACATTACGAGTGAGATGCGATAATAATGAAAAAGATTTCAAATTACTTGTCGCAGAAGATTGGTGAAATCTTAAGAATTGAAACATTTGATCTAGCATTGTTTGTCAATAGTAAAAAATAATCAATCACTTATGAAATCAATCAATTAATCAATCAATCCAATAAATAAATCAATGTGTGACAACTTGAATGGAAGTCAATTCTTCACTTTTGCTTACAAAACACTCTGTAATTTGCCTTCTTTATGCTTTCCCCAGACATGATCAGATGCTGCTTTATCTTCCCATCTGAATTATGAGCTACTGCTGGATATTCAGTAATTATTCTTTTTATATTTTTTATGCTTGACCATGCCGAAATGTAGTAATTATACACCTGGTAGCAGCCCTTTAATGGACCTCATTAAAGTACACCTATTCATTAAAGTTCAGGTGTTCCACCAATCAGAAAACACCATTGTAGCAATATGAAAGTGCAAGTATCGATTATTCTCGGATATGCAATCGAAAGACAACTAGCGAAACGTCACGGAGGCTGGAAATCCAATATTGTCGCAGAAGGTTATGTTCTGTTACTATAATAATTAGCGTTAATTGTAAATAATATTCAAATAAATTCACTTTGTCATCTCGTTTTTCAATGTCTAAATCAATTTCAAGGTTATATCAAAATTAATGTTTATTTTACTCTCTAGATTATATCAAGGGCAGTGACATTTGTTTCTCGGAAAAAATCAATACTTTCGCGTCTGCGCACATCTCACAATTTACGAGATATTGCACAAGATCAGTTCCGCTCCCCAGACAGATAAGAATAACATGAATACTTATGAATAATTTCAAGTTAGAAATATGGTCGAACATAAAAAGTCGTATGAAACTTGCCTATAATGGTAATTAAGACGCTTGCGCTCGTTTCATAAACATACTCGCGTCTTAATTACTACCATTATAGGCTCGTTGCATAATGTACTATTAACGTTCACTTTCAACTACACAGATCATTCACAGATGACGACTAAATGACAGTGCCATGAGAAACAAAAGTAGTCGTCAAAAGCTTGTTCAAAGCTGTACTGTACACTATGATGGGTGGAAGTGAAATAATCCTGCAGATTGAAAGAAACAATAGGGTACAATTTTAATGAACAGAAAACCTATATTACGTTTTTAATTAAATGCACGGTTAATTAGAAAATTAAGTTGGAAGTTTCAGCAGTCTGGCAACATTGTTGCTAATCTCAGTAGCGTAGTTGGTATAGCATTGGCCTTCTATGCTCGAGTCCACACCTGTAGAGTAACAGTTAGCGTGTCTAGCCACGAAACCAGGTGGCCCGGGTTCGATTCCTGGTCGGGACAAGTTACCTGGTTGAGGTTTTTTCCGGGGTTTTCCCTCAACCCAATATGAGCAAATGCTGGGTAACTTTCGGTGTTGGACCCTGGACTCATTTCACCGGCATTATCACCTTCATCTCATTCAGACGCTAAATAACCTAAGATGTTGATAAAGCGTCATAAAATAACCAACTAAAATTTTTAAAAAATCTATGCTCGAGATTATGGGTTCGATCCCGGCCGAGGTCGATGGCATTTAAGTGTGTTTAAATGCGACAGGCTCATGTCAGTAGATTTACTGGCATGTAAAAGAACTCCTGCGGGACAAAATTCCGACACACCGTGACACTGATATAACCTCTGCAGTTGCAAGTGTTGTTAAATAAACCATAATTTAAATTTTTTCGTCGCAAATACACTGGTCAACGAACTCAGGTTTGTCTGTCTCAGTGAACTACTTCCCATCTCCCTTTCTGCCTACAATGTTGCAAGCTGGTCGCATCGATTAGTGGCTTAACAAATTAGTGATTTTTAAATTAAATTTACACAAAAACCGTCCATGCTATTGAAATACGTCAGAGGGATAAATTATTTTTTATTAGATTTTCTATCGATATGGACAAAAATCACGATCCTACTAGCAATAGTTATCGTATAAGAGCGTAAAAACATTTTTTTCTGAGAAAACTATGATCTTTCCACCAATATGGTATTACACTTTTCGTTACATGAAACATGAACTATTTGCTCTGAAAATCTGCAGGGTTATTTCACTTGCACCCTGCATGGTGAGTCAGCTAACCTGCAGGATAATGGAGAACTGCATGACGAGAGGCTGCAGCAAGCTGGACTCCTGCTGCTGTCTGTGCAGGCCAGGCTGGGGGGCCTGCGTGGAGTGGAAGTGTCTGGGGGAGTGCTGCGTGATGAAATCTCCTTCCTCAGCAGTTGTGCCGCGGCTGATCCTGCTTGAAGTTCGAGTCACTCGCAATTCCTGTCAACACACAATACTCTATAGTCCTTACATAATTAACTTAAAAAAAATAACAGAAATTTTATTATTATTATTGTGGTGGTGGTGGTGGTGGTGGTGGTGGTGGTGGTGGTGGTGGTGGTGGTGGTGGTGGTGGTGGTGGTGGTGGTGGTGGTGGTAGTGGTGGTGGTGGTGGTGATGGTAGTGGTGGCAGCAGGTTCGGGGGCTGTGGCAGTGGTGATGGTAATGGTGATGATTAAAATTTTTGAATGATGATAGGAAAATGGAAGTACTCTACAAAAGTCTGCACAAAAGAATAATGTTTATCAATCGTAAGTTACAATTCTCCACTTCAGAAAAGAAAAGAGACAGTGAATAGTATGTTTGTGAGCTAAAGATTTTCAGGAACTGGAAAATATTCAAGTCTGTTTCACAGGGAGCTTTACGTGAAAGCCAGATTTACATAATATATAGCCTACGTCACTGTAGGTACATTAACAGAAAACCACAATTCAAGTCACACAGTTTGTGTGCACTCAAAGTTGGATTTCTGGCGTCTTGTGAGCCCATTTGAGGTGTGTGAATATAAAGGAAAAATTGAAACGGTGTTGGGTGCAGTTCCTGGGTAGCTCAGTCGGTAGAGCATTGGCACTCAGCCAAAGGTCCCGGGATCGATACCCAGTCCCAGAAACTATTCATAGGGAGCTATACTTGAAAGCCAGATTTGCAGATAAAAAACGAAATACAACATTTTTACAAGAAATATATTAATTTCATGTCAATACCAAATCAAATTACAGAAGTGCAAAAACTGCAAAAAAACTGGTTTTATAGAAATCTAAATCAATCCAAAACTCTGGGCAATAACAGAAGAGATACACATGACAGATATACAATTTCCATTCTTAGGAATGGAAACATGCGGAACAAAGCAAGCAAGATTACTTTCTCCCTCACCCTACTGAAGTGAAGGACTAGCAACTAGGATTAGAGAACTTTCAGACACATGAATCCAGATGGTCCTTGACAGCACACTTATTACCAGACCACGAAGGACTTGAATGTTACCTGGAGGGTTGAAGAGAGCTGCTTGCTCCCTCTTGTCATCATGCCGTGCAGGGCCACGGGGTGCTGAGGGATGTCAATATTCACAGCCCCGACAGTCAGCAGTCCTGAGTTCTTGTCCTTAGAACGCCGTGAGATACTTGAGTACAAAGCCTGTGACTTCCCAACTGTCACCTTAACCACTGTCCTGCAGGCAAACAAATTCACAACTTTCCAAATCAAACTAGAAAATAGAACTGATCCCACAAGAAGGCATGTATATTTTTGCAATCACCAAACGTTATGTTAGTTGGTAGGTTTGTAATAGCTGCTTTTGATATTACTCCATTCAGTAGCTTGCTTCCCAGTATAAACTGGTGAAGCTATTTATTTACTAGACACAAGGACATTTGTCTTCGTACTTCCCAATACAATTCTCTAACAGATTTGTATTTAAAGTTCATCATAAAACTGTCGTTTTAATACGACACTTGTAATTTTTGCATAGAACATATGCTGGAGAGGGCAGAATGGAGAGTCGATGGAGATGCTCTGCTAGAAGATCGTGGCCTGATGCTATGTGGAATGTTGCTACCAATTTCTTTCCTTGTTGATTGGTAATAGTATCTTTTTCTGTGATCAGCACACTTCAAAAATATAATTAAATTTCTTATATAAATTTTTAAATATGTAAATTACTTAAAAAATTAATAAAATATTACTACTTTATCTAAGTAAAGTACTTTAAATTGACACATAAAAACAATCTGTCGACTGGAAAATTTGTATTATTCAATAATAGAGAGGTGTGCAAAACTTCATTACATTAATTCAAGTAGTTTTTGAGAAAATGTTCCTTAATTCTAGAAAACTGTAACTTTTGGAAAATGAAGCATAAAGTTTAGAATCATGAAGAAGAGTAGTGTGGCACCATGGCATTCAGTAATTATTTTGGGGCACCTCTTTCTGGAATTTCGAAATAAAATTTGACTTTGTGTCAAGTGTCTGGGCATTAAATTAAATAAATAAATTTTCTGAAAAACTTCTGTCTCACTTTGAATACAGCACTAGAATTCTATTACTGGTATTTTTTTTATTATTTACATGCAAAATATTTGTATAAAACAGTAGGTACTTTAAAATAATAGGAGAGTCATATTTTCGAGTAAATATGGTATTGAATTTTTATTTTAATTCGAATGTAGACGTTTTATGCAATCACTGGGATTTCCTTAAATCTCCTGTCACTTTTTACACACAGTAAAAATTATTATATCACTGATGAACGCTATTGGACAAGTAATAATTATTTCACTGTGTTAATAATACAAGAAATATAAGAATTGGAAATTTATCTTTTGAAGAGGTGGAGAAGTTCAAATATCTTGGAGCAACAGTAACAAATATAAATGATACTCGGGAGGAAATTAAACACAGAATAAATATGGGAAATGCCTGTTATTATTCGGTTAAAAAGCTTTTATCATCTAGTCTGCTGTCAAAAAATCTGAAAGTTAGAATTTATAAAAAAGTTATATTACCGGTTGTTCTTTATGGTTGTGAAACTTGGACTCTCACTTTGAGAGAGGAACATAGGTTAAGGGTGTTTGAGAATAAGGTGCTTAGGAAAATATTTGGAGCTAAGAGGGATGAAGTTACAGGAGAATGGAGAAAGTTACACAACGCAGAACTGCACGCATTGTATTCTTCACCTGACATAATTAGGAACATTAAATCCAGACGTCTGAGATGGGCAGGGCATGTAGCACTTATGGGCAAATCCAGAAATGCATATAGAGTGTTAGTTGGAAGGCCTGAGGGAAAAATACCTTTGGGGAGGCCGAGACGTAGATGGGAAGATAATATTAAAATGGATTTGAGGGAGGTGGGATATGATGATAGAGAATGGATTAATCTTGCTCAGGATAGGGACCAATGGCGGGCTTATGTGAGGGCGGCAATGAACCTCCGGGTTCCTTTAAAGCCTGTAAGTTAATAATACAAATTTTTTTAGCAAATTGACTAGTTTCGACGTGGATGACGCAAGTGTTAAAACAGTTTATCCAAGAATGAAGAAGCTATTATATGTTAAGCACTGATTTGAATGTGTGGTTCTACATTCCCCAAGCCAAATTCATTCCAAAATAAATAAATAGCATTCATGATGAAAAATAGAGTATTGTGAATTATAGAGAAATATAAGAATGAAGCCAATGTAACTGAGAACACTCTTGCACCCCCACACAGTCTCTGGCCACCACAAATTCCAATACAGCTCGCTAGGACTTGAACCTTGGCCTCTAGCATAAAAAGCTGACATGCTGGGTACTTTGTACCACTAAATGGTTCAGGAGTTTTGTACTCACTGTTGGTTGGGTGCAACGCCTTCAAGAAGAACGATCATAGTCCGTCCGATGTGCCCAGTGAGGGAGCATTCCAGACTAGCAGGTCTGGACTTCTTGCGGCACGTGAGACTGGAGTGCAGACTGGTGATCTCTGCCTCAAGCTTAAGCCCACTCAGAGTGGCCAACAGCCTCGTTCGGTGGATGCGAGCCACTCCAAACACAATGAGCCGTGTGCGTTCTCCCGTCACTAGACCTATCAATAGAGAGTATTTGCTTACATTTTGAAGCAGTATTTGATTAAAGCAGTATTTGATTAATCATACCAGAAAATATAACATTGTACTTCAGGGTGTGAAGGGCTCAAAACAAGTACATTAGGACTAGGACTTACTCAGTTCTCGCGGTTTATCATGTGGAAGAGGAGTGGAGCCGGTGGTGATCTCAGGCACAACAGTGGTGCCTTTCTCCACATCCTCATTGCTCTTCACTTCCGCCAGTAAGTCGTATTTTCTATTCCCCTTGTAGCCCTCGGAGATGTCAGCAGCCACAGAAAATCTTCGCAAGAACATAAATAACATCATGTGAGTAAGTTGTAACCCACAAATTGCATAGTTTAACTTCAATGGGTTATTGCTCCAACATTGTGACGAAGCCTATCACTGTATGTTTAATGGCTTAATAAACTGAATTTAATTGAACATAAATATTTATTTATGTATTTATTTGTCCAATGGCTAGTACATGATATTTACTATCATTGACTGAGCGAAAAACAAGAAAGTGGTGAACAAAACTACGGATTAAGTAATTAAAAACATTCGGGCTCTGGCTTCCCAGTAGCGGTCGACTTCCTTGGAGGATTTCAGAGCAGGGCATTTTGCAAGATGTTCTCTATCCATGTCTTCCTGTTGATGGCACAAAATGCAGGATGCTGATGGAAGGATGCCAAGACGATTGAGGTGTTTACCCAGGATGTCATGTTCAGTGTTAAGACGAAAGCTTGCAACTGCCAGTCTTCTGGGTTCAGGAGGTATATCCTTCAGTAATTTCCTATGTTGTTGCGAAATGTTTATGTTCAGTTCTTGTTGGTGATTATTTTTTTGTAGTTGCTTGATATATTGTTTTACTGAGCTAAATGACAAAGGTTTCCGTGGGTTTATTTTGAGATTGGCACCCTTCTTACCTAATGTGTCAGCCTGTTCATTCCCATGTAGATTACAATGTCCTGGGATCCACTGTAACACAACTGTTTTGCCACGTTCTTTTAAAGTTGCAAGTATTTTTTGACAATTATTAATTTGTTCTGTGCAGGGGTGATCAGTTTTATTTATGGACAAAATGGCTGCTTTTGAGTCCGAGAGGATGACGGCATTTGTGAATTTATCCATAGGGAATAAAAGTTGATTTAAGGCAACATGTATAGCTTCACTTTCTCCATCATAGGCAGATAGATTATAACCAACTGGGAGATAGAAGCAAAATAGATTACTAAAAATACCAGCTCCTACATTTCCTTGAGGGTCTGTTTTCGAGCCATCGGTATAATTTCTTATCCAATAGTCTTCCGGATATCTGATATTGACGGTTTCAAGGGCTAATTGTTTTAAATTTTCTTTACTGTGTTGATTTTTGGTGATTTGTTCTAGGAGGTCTATTTCTGACTGAATTATATCTATCTGAAGCGGATTTTGTGGAAGCATTAGAGGTTGAAGGAGATTGGGTATATCGAGTTCTTCTTTTAGTTTCTCTGCATATTGGATGAATCCGTGTTGCGTTTTCAGATACCTTCCTGTGTTAAGGTATGTCAACCAATAATCGTCATTACTTCTGACCAGTTTTTCATAAAGAATAATGGCTCTTTCTTCTATTGTTGTTACAAGAAGTTTAATGTCTGTGAGGTAAAGAATACAGTTAATGGGAGTAGATTTCACTCCTCCTGTGATAAGTCGGAGTGCCTGGTTTTGTACTTGTAAATATTTAAACGACGTAAATTTATAAGTATTTTTGTTTGCTAAATACACATACAAGGGTCACTTCATAAGCCATGGCAATTATATTATATCAGCCAATAAAGCTGCAGGAACAGAAATTCACTATATGCGATTGAAGGTCACTGGAATGTGCTTCGCATTGCTAGTACCAAATTGGGTCGGCTACAGGAGGCAATGGGTGCGGGAAATTGAAAGATGCGTAAATAGAAATTATTGTTTTATTATGCACAAAAGGAAACAAGGTATATTACTCGCAGCTAACACTCTTCAAAATAATCCCTCAAGACTTCCACATATCTTTGCCAACGATGATACCGGTGTTGAATACAATTAGCTGTGTGTGATTTGTGTGTGTACCCTTTCGTCAAAACACTGTTAAGATGTCCTCCCTGTTTGCAAACCGCATCTCACACAGCAGCTTCTTCCATTGCGGAATGAGATCAAAGTTTCATGGATTGAGATCAGGCGAGTAGGGAGGATGTTCCAAAGCACTATCACCCAATGCTACTCGTAGCTCAGAGCATTTCTGTCACGAAGAACTGCAATTTTCACGTATGACCGCTGTTCAACTTTACTTACATCCATCTTGGAGCACAACCTCTAGCATACTAACTTTTGCATGTACTGTCAACTACCCACCAATGGACACAGGTGCTATCTGGCGGTGGTATCCCATACAGTGTACAACAGGTTTTCAAACATTTATACTGAATTAACCACATTTTCGGTTATTCGGAAGATATAACATAGTTGCCATAACTTATGAAATGACCCTCGTATATTTTTCTATTTCAAATACAGCTTAGAACTTGACTAAAAGCCATTCTCTTAAAACATACAAAGATCTCATATAAAAACAGTAAGTAATAAATAACAAATTGTATTACAAGAAAATTTTGCTCATGCATAATGTCATAAAGCTGCGGTAGACTAACATAGAATACGAAGTACAAATGAAATATGTTGAACCTAACCTACAATCTATACACTAAACTTACTGTGACAGTGAAGCCCTAATAACAGCCAACTAACAACAATAAGTAAATTGAACAAAGTCTGAACAATGCACTCAGATTAATATCAGGAGCAACACCCCAATAGCAGAGCAAATAAAACAACAGCAACAACACACATCAATACAAAGTTTCTCCAACACAAAAAATGGATACATATAGTACAGCACCTCACATAACTAAAAACGCAAAACATACCAAACACAAAAACCCATAATTATCTACAAGAACTGAAACTTTATACAAAAACCATACCTCCTATTATAGAACCAGAAAGTCCATAAATCAACAAACAATAGAAGGTGATAATGTGAGGTTTAAAACTGTTTACAGCGTTACCTGTGGGTGATGGTCTTTGTTTCTGGCATTGTTGCATATAGATCTAGCAAGTAGTAAACAGTCTTCCAGCAGCGTGGTGTTGTGTTCAGAACATCTTTGCTTTTGTCTGATGCAATAGTGATGTGCTCTAGACCTGAACCAGAAGGACTCACTGCAAACATTGGGGTTGTTACTCCTTCAGACAGATTCATGTAACCTACAAGAAATGCACAACTATATATGTACAAGTTGTCAGCAAATGTTTGTAATTTAGAAATAATAGTACATTATGCAACGAGCCTATAATGGTAGTAATTAAGACGCGAGTATGTTTGTTTATGAAACGAGTGCAAGCGAGTTTCAAAATTTTCATACGAGCATCTTAATTACCATTATAGGCAAGTTTCATACGACTTTTTATGCTCGACCGTATTTCTAACTTGAAATTATTCATAAGTATTCATGTTATGGTTATCTAAGTGAGGAGCGGAACTGACCTTCTAAATTGTGAGATGTGCGCAGACGCGAAAGTATTGATTTTTTCCGAGGAATGAATGTCATTGACCTTGATATAATCTAGAGAATAACATGAACATTAATCTTGATATAACCGGAAATTGATTTAGAATTGAAAAACGAGATGACAAATTGAATTTATTTGAATATTATTTACAATTAACGCTAATTATTATAGTAACAGAACATAACCTTCTGCGATAGTATTGGATTTCCAGCCTCCGTGACGTTTCGCTAGTTGTCTTTCGATTGCATATCCGAGAATATCGATACTTGCGGTTTTATAATGCTACAATGGCGATTTCTCACTGGCTGAACAACTGAACTATAATGAATAGGTGTACTTTAATGAGGTGCATTAAAGGGCTACTACCAGGTGTATAACTACTACATTTCGGCATGGTCGAGCATAAAAAATATAATATTCATTTACATTTGCTCCAGAGACTAATGATATAATTTATTAACATAACAATTCTCAACTAAGAGTACTACTGGAAAGAATGAACTGTTTCTTAAATCCTTAGCGAGCAAATTACAAAAATTGAGAAAGACAACCATACACTATCTAATTATTATCTTTATTAAACACGACGTATACAACTTTCTTATCTTTCTTCCCATTTTTTATTTGTTCTGAAGACCTGGGCAGAGACCTCGCAGAGTGAGGAATGTTAGTGGAGTGTTGGAGGGGAAATACGACAACACCGATGAAAACTCCTCAACATCTACTTTGTTCACCAGAAATTTCACATTGGCCTAGATAGGGATTGAGTTCAGGTCGCCACGGTGAGAGGCAGAATAGGTAACCACTTGACCATGGGCAAGACTAACAGCACATTATCAAAAATAGGAAAAATAACTGATTCCAGCGTAGGCATGTTATGTGGTTAATCGAAATGATAAATAAGACACAGTTTCTCGTTATTTAATTCATATGTTTCACAGCACTTCAGTTCCTTTATCAGATTGTACATGATATTCTTGTTTATAATTTATTCCCATGAACTGTAATTCAAAAGAAATGCATAAACCATTTAATACGCACACAAAAAGATAAAACTTTCGTTTTCTACACTCCATAAAAGAAGCAATTTTTTAGATTCCAAAACATAATACTGTATTGTAACGTTTTATTCTGCTTTAAGCCACCACACCTGTCAACAATGTGACTTTTATTTTTAATAATTCGCCCTACAAAAGTGGGTATGCCACTCAGCACAGCAACACAATAGTCGTTATTGCACTCCACACAGTGATAATGACAATTCACGTGTATTATTGAGAAGAACAATGTACTCCTAATTTCAACTAATGTTCACAAAGCACTATGTGCAGAAAAAACTGTCAGTTCTCAGTTCACAGTTCGTTCGCCTTGGCTAGTTCTTCTAGCTCACTCATGCAAGTTCACTGCACGTCGAACCCAAGCCTTCCAGATATGGTTCCCTGCAAGTCGAACCCAAGCCTTCCAGATGCGGTTCTCTGCACGTCGAAACCAAGCCTTCCAGATGCGGTTCCCTGCACGTCGAACCCAAGCCTTCCAGAAGCTGTTCTCTGCACGTCGAACCCAAGCCTTCCAGATGCGGTTCCCTGCACGTCGAACCCAAGCCTTCCAGATGCGGTTCTCTGCACGTCGAACCCCGGTCTACCAGATGCTCTCGAAGGATGGCTTCCTTGCTCTCTCGAAGACTCACTTGTAGACTTACTGAAGACTAACTGACTTTCTCGCAACTGACTGACTCTCGTCAGCAACTCACGGTGTTATTTATTTACCACGAACATCTGAATGTACTGCGTCGCGAAGCTTCTGGGCCTCCTCAACAATTAGGGGTTCGTGTTTCCGTTCCCCCACGCTTTCCTTCTCGCTGGATGTGCGCGCAACCAGATGCAACGAGAACGTTCCAGATGGGTACCACAATATGATAAAGAAAATGCATAATGAGAAAGTATGTGTTATCTTTATGATATCGATTTTCTTTATAATTCCTGCCCTGTACTGTCAGATGCTGTGTGGCCCAAAGGATATGAACCTGTGAATCAATACTATTTGTTTGTTTACTTCTACTTCTTGTAATTCGTTGCTTAAATAGAAACATAATAAGTATGAAGAAAATAAGAGTTCCCCAATCATCAAAATTTAATTTTGTAACAATGACTAATCTGCCATAAGTAGGAAAAACCTTTAAATAACAATAAAGAAAAATGTATGACTGATAGCGGAAAGCAAGAAGGCAGATGGAAGTCCTTCACTGATCTAGCATTACAAACAAATTGTAATTTATTTATTTTCAATACCTTTCACACTCTTGCTGGTAGAACGAAGTTTCTGTGCAAAGCTCTGTGGACGGGAGCGCAGGGAGGCTGAAGGTGACAGGATCTTCTGCTGACTCAGAGAATGAGGGAAGCCAGGCACGGCCACTGAGCCATTTCCAGCAGGCAATTTCATCTTGTCTTCTATAACTGACGCGTTCTCATGAAGATCTGATGCTACAACAGATGTTCACTGGCTCAGTAAACAACATAATCTAAGCTGTATTAAAATGTATACAGTGAAACCTCTCATTTACGGACATCGAAGGGACGTAACAATCTGTCCGCACCTGGGAGGTGTCCTTTATTGGGAGGGAGTCCCCAATCTAACAGTGAATTTATAATATGCATTATGTATCCCTTCACGCTTTAAATTAAATGTACTACTGTAGTTTAATTCTAAATATAGGCCTAGTATACTACAGTAAATTCTTTGCAACTTTGAACTACAGTAGATAAGACCGAAAAAGAAAAATACAGTACTGTGCCATGCAATTTTACTCTAGGTCTACAGTTATGCAATACTGTAATTTTCAACTTAAACTTACGTTCAGGTGTCATGTCTCTCGAAAAAGAAGTATTGAAGTGTAGAGAATAATCGTACTAATCCAATCATGTATTGAATACAATTTCACGATCGCGGAAACCTTGGACCCATCAGACAGGATAAATTTTATGACTCTGTTTATCCACCCACTTCCAACTAACAAGGGGTAGCCGGCAGGACTAGTGGTAGCCTACGAGACTAAGTGTATATGTAACCAGACTGATGCACGTGAATTGAATTCCTAAATATTCCATGCCATAAATTTTGGAGTTGGTTAACCTGTGTTTATGTTGGCTGGCTTCTACTGGTCAATTGTAAACAAATAACAACAGAATGTGTAATATAAACTTTACGTAACAACAGTGCAAATGCGAGTACATCGAGAAAATGAAAGAAAGAAAGAAAGAAAGAAAGAAAGGGAGGATAGACGAAAACAGGGAAAAGGAGAAAGGAAAAAGACAAAAGAAAGAGAGGAAGGAAACAAAGCAAAAATAAGTAAAAGGAAGAGAGAAAGAAATACTGTTTAAAAGAGATGAGACTTCGGACAATGAAGGACACCACTTCGAAACTAGTCAGCCAGGTATATTACAAAAGTTAACACAGTGACGATACAAAGTTATTCAGAGGCTTACTTGATGAAGATCCATTTTTGTTATTTTTCGTGGAAGTTTCTCTCTTGACTTCAGGCTGCTGCTCTTTGAGCTCCATTTGTGTCTCTTTCACATTCTGATACATATTGCTTATCTGGTGTAGAAGCCGAAGAAGAGGCATATTCACCTGTATACAAAAAAATAAAATGTTACACATTGGCAGACAAAAATTTGGGACACTTGAATTTTACTTTATACTCGTAAATGTATTTAACAGATCACCAATATGTTTTAAATAGTAATTAATAAGATTATAATCTTACTATATAAAAAAATTAAATGAAGATGACTTCATAACACCAATAATTACCAAAAATAATGGCCAATGTTGTCACACCCTGCATAAGCAAAATTCTTTCCAAATCTAGATTGTGATGTTATTGTTGGTAGTTATTGGTGGTATGAAGTCATAATCATTCTTTTTTTTCAGTCTACGTTACGTTTATAATCGTATAATTAAATTAACCACCATTTAAAACATATTGGTGACATATTAAATACAAAGTAAAATTCAAGTATCACAAACTGTTTGTCTGCCAGTGTATATACAGCAGAAACTCGACATAACACATTGTTGAAGGACATACTTCAATCCTCCATTATAGCTAAACCACGGTATACTGGAAGGTAGTCTGTAGAGTGACAATAATTATAAGTTTATGTCCTTTCATCTACACTTTAATGAACTTGTCTTTGACTATTATTCTTTACATGATCAAATATTTGAGTTTATCACTCGCTGAACACAATTTCAAACAATTCATTTGCGTCATTATGATGTCAATACCTGAGTGAAATGGCCAAGGTATTTCATGGAACAGGAAAGATTCAGTTCAAAAACCAATTTATCATCTATGAAAAATGTCATTGATTAAAGTTCACGTTAACACTTTGTTTGTTAAAAACATAAAATTACTTAGTCATACGTTAAAAAGTGTTACAATTTTAAAAAAGGTATATACCTTCAACAGACGGCCTGTTTTGACGTTATGTCACTTCTTCTTCAGTGTCTCCTGAACTACTGGTGATCTTGAATTCTGCGATGTGCATTTGTCGATAGTAGGGGTGGGGGTGTGTTGCTCTTATGGTGGGGGCTGGTTGTTTGTGTGTTATGACGTATCATGACGTCGAATAATGTGTGGGTATTGAACTGTAATTGTGTGTTAAGTATATGTTGTGGTTATGTTATTGTATGTTTATATATTTCGTATTGTTCTAGGATGTTTAACTGTGAACTTTTTGGTGTGATGTGTAAAATTTCCATATCTGTTTCTATATTATTGTAGTCATGATTATTGTTGATAATGTGGTCTGCATAATTTGATGTAATGTAAGGTTTGGTTATAGCTTTAATATGTTCATTATATCTTGTGTGAAAGAATCTTCCTGTCTGTCCTATGTAAAAATGTGGGCAACTATTGTATTTTAGTTTGTAAACTCCAGTTGAATTATATTTATTTGAATGTTTAATGTGATTATTTAGATATTTCTGTGTTGTGTTATTTGTTTTGTATGCTATCTTGTATTTTAGTTTTCTGAATGAAGTTGCAATTTTGTGAGTATTGGTATTGTGATATGTTAATGTTATGTATTTATTCTCAAGTGGTGTTTGTGTTGGTTTGTTCTGTTTTTGTTTTGCCTTTTTTATTAGTGTGTCTATTATGTTAGGGTTGTATCCATTGTCTTGTGCTATATATTTTATTGTGTTTAATTCTTCAGTGTAGTTGTCATTGTTCATTGGTATATTAATTAATCTGTGTGTCATTGTACGGAAAGCTGCATGTTTATGTTGTATGGGATGATTTGATGAATTGTGTATGTGTGTTGTGGTTGTAGTTTATGAAAAATGCTTTACATCAAGTGTAATTTTCCGAAAACTAATAAAAATAATATCAGTATGTACATTAAAATAGGGATTCTAACTTGAAAACAGTTCTATAATCATTTTCGATGCTCACCGAAAGCAAATTTTCGGCTGATGTGTGCTATTTACCTGCTGAGAGATGTAGCGCACATTCAGGCTGATGTTGAGGATGGTGCTGGTGTGCTTCTTCAACTGGCCACGCGAGATGTACAGCACGTTCTGCTTTTGAATCATGTCATCCACGGTCATGTCCGCCATCTTCTTCAAGTCCAACTCAACGCCCATCTTCTCACACAGAAAGGCCGGCGTTTCTGGGGGAATGTCTAAGTAGAACTTACCTCCAACTACAACAAAGCCATCTTAAATATAATAAGAATCTTTCAAGATAAAATATGAAAGAAAATAAATAAATAAATAAATAAAACAGTTTAATATTTATCAATAATAAAAATAGTATATTGACTTTATTTGTAAATGACATGCTTCCATTCTAATTTTATTTTGTTTAATTACTGAGCAAAAACGTGAAAATTTCTTTAAATCACAGTGTAAGGAGTTACGTTGCGAGGACACATTTAATATAACTGTCCCATATTTTCTCATCTGGAATTTAAAATAAGATTATAAATCTACTTTCAAACTTCAAAACTTGACTTGAGTTCAAACATTTCTTTCTATTAATATTGAGGAGAAAAATTCGCTCCGGCGCTGGGGATCAAACCCGGGTCCTTGGTTCTATGTACCAAGCGCTCTGACCACTGAGCTACACCGAATTCAATCCACATTACCAGATCGAATTCTCCTCCTTCAATGTTTCCCTTTGTGGCCTGACTCCAAGTTAGGCATATATGTTGATGTATATGTCCAATGTCAACTGCCATTGAATTCGGCGTAGCTCAGTGGTCAGAGCGCATGGTACGTAGAACCAAGGACCCGGGTTCGATCCCCGGCGCCGGAGCGAATTTTTCTCCTCAAATATTAATTGTCAATATTACAGATATTATTCTGTATGACAAATTAATAAATCTATAATATTCTCATAGCTGCAGTGCATATATTTGTACAGATTACTGTGCACGTAACTGCGGAATCCCGGCCAAACAAGTCACTCAGCTGAGTGCGCTCCTAGTATAATGGCAGTTGACATTGCACATATACGTCAACATATATGCCTAACTTGGAGTCAGGCCATGAAGGGGAACATTGAAGGAGGAGGATTCGATCCGGTGCTGTGGATTGAATTCGGCGTAGCTCAGTGGTCAGAGTGCTTGGTACGTAGAACCAAGAACCTGGGTTCGATCCCCGGTGCCGAAGCGAATTTTTCTCCTCTAATATTAATTGTCAATATTACAGATATTATTCTGTAGGACAAATTAATAAATCTATAATATTCTCATAGCTGCAGTGCATATTTCTGTACAGATTACTGTGCACGTAACTGCGGAATCCCGGCCAAACAAGTCACTCAGCTGAGTGCGCTCCTAGTATAATGGCAGTTGACACTAGACATACACGTCAACATATTTGCCTAACTTGGAGTCAGGCCACAAAGGGAAACATTGAAGGAGGAGGGTTCGGTCCGGTGCTGTGGATTGAATTCGGCGTAGCTCAGTGGTCAGAGTGCTTGGTACATAGAACCAAGGACCTGGGTTCGATCCCCGGCGCCGGAGCGAATTTTTCTCCTCAAATATTAATTGTCAATATTACAGATATTATTCTGTATGACAAATTAATAAATCTATCATATTTCTTTCTATCCTTCTATGTGTAGAAATAGAAGTGAATAAGTGTGACTGTGGAGAATTGAATGTAAACATGTCTTTGTGACATTAATGGGATGATAGAAAACTGAAAGTGAAAAAGTCTGTGTTAGGTTAATTAAAGTGTGGAATATTGTGTGTAAATAAATCTGTAGTGCATGAGAATGTGGAGATTTAAGTGTAGTCAAGATGAATGTGAGAATGGGCATGAAAGGGATTATATGGATAAGTGTTAGCAAGAGAGTGAATTTGAGAAAAAGTGAATAAGAACATATGAAAATATACATGTGTACAAATCACTGAGTAAGCGATGAAAATCTAAGAACTTACCGATGTTCTTAGAGCCTTTATTTCCCCCTGTAGCTGTAGATGAGGAGGAAGACTTTGTTTTCTTCTTATCAGAAGTTTTGCCAAACTCACTGACAACAATATCAATTCTCATTGTCTCAATAGCACCAACCAGTGACAAATTTGAACCCCAAGTGTCAAATGATGACACATTACCACTTCCAGGAGCTGTAGGAGAAAAAGAATAGAAGATTTTGTCACTTTGAGTACAATCAGTAAGTAGTACATTTATACAGTAGTTACGGGATTAAAAAGGAAATGGAATGGATGCTGCAGAGAAGTTTCAACCACGAAACGAGTTTATGTCAGACTGAACTGATACATTACCGGTATTGAAAATCAATAATACTAATACTGAATTTCATTTTTCAAGATCATGTATGCTTCAATAATTAAAGGAGATTCTCATATGCATTCTAACCAATGTAAGCTCCTGGCCTAGTTGCCTCATAAGTGCTGCTTTCTTAAGGTATGGTCACACGTCGCTACTTTTGCTGCGCAACTTTTGTACTGCAGCTGCAAAAGTTGCATGTCGTGTTCACATGTAAGCCAAAAGTAGCGTGCTGCACGCTACTTTTCGTGCTGCGCAACCTGAGTGCAGCAAAAGTTGCAACTGGAGGTTGCGAGTCTGTTCACACACTAGGCGCTACTTTTGCAGCCGCAGTCATGCTGCAGGTTTCCATCTCCGTGTTGACTTCTCAATATACATTTTGTGGTTATGTTCGCATTAAGAAACTCATGCGAAAGCTTACTTATCTATTATTTGCTTTTCTGTCCTAACTAGTATTCAGAAATTGGCATTATTTTTACTATAAAGCTTTTAAAAACGCCTATATACTTAAATGATAACCAACAGCATATTCACCTAATCAATGTTAGCAACCCTCCTGTTTGAAACTACGCTACAGAAAATTAAAAAAGTGAATTATATCGTCAGCAAATATGCTCAGACTGTGTTGTGCATTTAATAACTGTTACAAATAATTTATTTTCATCACATTTAACATTAAAATACATCCAAACAATAAAAGTATCATTAGCACATTTGGGTGGCAACACTGGTCGCAACCGCAGCAAAAGTTTCAACAAAACCGATATCAAAAATGCTGCGGCTGCAACCCTGAGAACCCTGTTCACACGTCGCTACTTTTAAGCTGCACGCAGCATGGAAAAGTAGCGGGCAGCAGGTTCGGGAGCCGCTACTTTTCGGGTTGCACCGTTGTTCACACGTCGCAGTACAAGAGTTGCGCAGTGTTTTGTACTGCAGCGCTGCAAAAGTAGCGACGTGTGACCATACCTTAAGTATCACTTGTGAGGTTCAGACCTGTCTTCGGACAGTTGACTAAACAACAATACAAATCATAGTCATATATTAATGGGCAGAAAATGTTCAAGTCTGAAAGTTCACAATATACTTTCATATTTAAAATTCCCAATATTATCAATCTCAAAAAAGTTTTTGAACAAACAAACCATAATGCAAAGGATGATATATTTAAAGCTCTAACCAGAAAATTGTCTTAAAATAGTGAATTCACTATTTTTACTGATATAAGTACCATCATCCGAGAATGCTACAACACACATTCCTAAATACGTACCTGCAGAACCACTGAGATTGCTGATCATCTGCTGGGGCATGACACCTAGACATGACAGAAGAGGCTCGAATATGAGATGTGCGTCAAGAAGTCTGAGCGAGTCATGCATGGGGTAGAGACTGTAGCCCCCTGCTGTCATCTGCAAGTACTCAGGGTCTTCCAGGGTGTCTTCTGTGGTCAGAGTATTTATCTTCGACTCCTGTTGCAAACAAAATATGGTCAGGATCAATTAAAAGCAACACCTAATTACAAAAAGATAGCTTCTTCATTCCTCATTTGTCACGCATACTTGTTACTTCACTAGTGAGCCACTGCTGTCTTCTTTTCCATACCACTTATTTTTTTAGAATAATGATTACATTTAGACCCACTCACCCAATTCCCTTTCAGTTGAGTTTTGGAGACGTCGGCATCCTTCATGAAGTCCTGTTGCTTCGCCATCCAGCTGTACAGGTCCTCGCCCGTCTCCTTCCTGCTCGCATCCCAGTACTTGCTGGCTGGTACAGATGAATTGCCAGTTGGAGAGAAGTTATTTTCCAGAGATGTCATTGAATGCTGACTTCCTGGCCCACCCCCGGAATAGATGCTTGGATTCGAACCCAAGTGGTGATGCTGGCCATGTGAGTGTGGCATTGAGGAACGTTCCTCCTTCAGTGGTCCGTAGCCTAAGAAGAAGTTGCCTTTGTTATTAACATAATATGGACGGAGTTACGCAACAACAGACCAACTACCGGTAGCAATTTTGTAAAAAGATTTTGGTGTCATCTGCAGACAAATAGTTGAAACTATTTTAGAAAAGTATCTGAACACATGGTTTCTTATTTTCCACTCTATAGTTCTTGTTAATTTACTTTTCCTCCATTTTGTATTCTACACCAACACATAATGGTAAAACACGCCCTTTCTATATTGAAATTATTTTCTTCCATTCTCAGAGTCAGTTGAATTTGAACAAAATTGATGCGAGTTTATAATTAATTCCAATTAAATACCTCAATATCTCTGAAAACTGATTTTGCTGGTTGGTCCGTCATTGCGTAACTCTGTCCATGTGTATTTTTACGTAAGTGCAGCAATACTGAATATAATACTGAAAGATTATTAAACTTATACCTGTATCAAATCTACCAGAAATTTTAGACTTCTTTCAAGTTCTCCTGTTATTTAAAAATTACAGTACAAAATAAAATGAGGTCCTCAAGATAACATATTTTTTCACAATAGATTTTATATATTTTTTTCAATACTTCAATTTCTTTATCATGTTCAGAATGATAACGTTTACAGTTTGTTTTCTTGAACTACATAAAAGAAGTAATGTAATATGTTAATATGTACTCAAAAAAACTCTAGTTTTCTGAACTAAGCACAAAAGACAATCTTTGTTATCCAAAAGTAACACATTTGATTTAACGTACACATTGTATAGTTTAACTAAATGTGATATATAATGTAATTAATTTTGCACAAATTTACATAAAATAGTTCTTAAAAATATGGAGCCTACATTAAAATGGTTATACTTTTTGCTACATCACTCTCCTATATTGGACAGCAAGAGAGTTAATGGCTTCATTGCCAAGAACTCAGCACTACTTAACAATATAAAATAGTGCTACGTATACTGTAATGATGTTTAGTATTTTTATATTTAGGAAAATCTGTATTTTAAGTGATATAGTTATTAAAAGTATAGTTGTGGTTTGTAATGAAATTCTGAGCAAATTTCTTCCTTTTCATTCTAAACTTTTTAAGATCTTCCTTCAGTTGTTCACAAAAAAAGTGACAAGATTCCTGTAATTGCGTGAAATGTTATGATCTCGTTTGGGTGTTATTGTTATATTTAGGTTTTTAACAAATTGGTCCTTATTTATATGGCCTGTGATTATGACTGACAGTGAAATACATTCAATGCAATTCATGTGTTGCATTATTATTGATTATTTTCCCTTCATTTCTTTATTGAATATATTATACCATTTATCTGTACAAGTATTTAGAATGGAATTACTGTATTTGTACTGGTTTCTTGGAAAGCCGTTAGTAGGAGTCTATGATAAAAGAAATAAGAAATATAATTCATATCCCTCTAACAAATACCATATCAATTTATGAGTCTGATCCATTACTAAGCAAGTGATGTTAAATATTGAAATTTCAGTAACATTTTATTCATTTTACATTCGAGCATAAACGTTTCACGTTGAAATTGATTTACAATGGACAAGTAATCCAACAATAAGAAACTCTCTCTTGCCTGCTTCTAGCTGAAGAGGTGAACTTACTGTTAATCTTAATACTGTAACGAAAATTAGAAATAGGCTAATTCTATGTACAGTAGGCCTATACAATAATTAATTTCTCTCAGGAAAGTATTTTGTGCGAGATCGTGCGTATTTGCTTGCTTTCCGCACAAAACCAATCCGCAGAAAGTCTAAAAATCCACGTTCAATATTACCAACCTAACACACATAACAATTTCCCTCTTCTTACCGCTTAAGCGAGACATTCATTTTACTGCTTTAGGCTTTTAACATATTATTTTTAGAGATGTTCAACATAGTAATAATTATAAATTGGAAACTTACCACTGCAATTTCACCTAAATTGCACTGTTAATTATTGTTTTTAAATATTTCCAAAAATTAAGTAAACTCTACAACTCCACTAAAGTTACTGCATTCGTGATGCAAGTAACATTAAGGAAGCCGTGAAAAAATCAACAAACTTGCCGATGTTATTACTGCAATATGTTATATAAATAATATTGTTAAAATATTAAAATGAAAAATAAATCATTACATAACCTTACCGTTTGTTTTAAGTTCGCATTTATAGACTGGGGGAAAAAAAAGATAGACGTATATCACGGCCTGCTGGAGTATAGTAAACACAGAAAACATTTTAAAGCAACAATGTTGAAGATAGATATTTTTGTTTTGCAAATTTGCCATCATTGAACAGAAACCAAGATGGAGATTTCATTGCAACTAATTAGAAATTCCTCTTTCAGGTATGTAATAAACGATCTTCGCACAAAATAATGTACGATACACGAGCGGTATGTTTTCTTTCAATTCTCGGAAATTAAAAAAGCTCAACTACGTTTCGCTTTTTCAAACTTTTCCTCGAACATGAAAACTTCAACATACCGCTCTTGTAACGCATATTACTATTGCCATGATATCAGCAATCTCACCAATGCCCTGTTCTGCATCGAACTTCTTCTGCGAGGCGGCAGTCGTGAAGGGGTTGCCGCTCAGTATAGGGAACACAATGGAGGCACGGGAGGAGGACGGTGGATGTGACGGAGGCAGCGACTTCTTCCTCTTGCGATGTCCACCGACAGTGAGACCCCCATGACCTTGTTGCTGAACTGAAGGGGGTGAAGGTGAGTTGAACAAACTGTCTACTCCCCCTACTACAATTCCAGGTGTAACCATGGGAGTATGGTCAACACGACTGGCAATATGGGGTGAGCCAACAGGTGGAACCAATAGCTCATCAGGTTTCATACCTGTCCCTAAAGCAATAAGCAATCAAATTATTCTAGTTTCGCGATATTATAACACCCTTCAATTTATTATATATAATGATTCTACAGTTTATACTCTCTTACTAATTTAATTACGTGATATATCTCTGTTATGTACTTCAAAAACTTTCAGAATTAAATTACTTTCAATCTTGATCATATCTAATTGAGTATTAACTTTTGTACAAGTAAATACATTCAGTGGCGTAATTAATGATTTGGGAGTCCCTATAGAGGAATTTAGAGGTCTGTCGAATTTCTTAGATATATACATATACAATGTGATTCACCTGTAACTTCCTTTTCAGTTTCATGCAACCTCTTATTTTAACATGACCTCAAAATTGTCGTACCTGCTTCTAGGAGATTTCAATGCAAGATTCGGAATGAAACTTCTGTGCTTTCTTTTACTAAAAATAGGAAACTGCATTTTATTGGGTAATTAAGAAACGTCAGCACCAGTAGATATAAACAGTTTCTTCTCCGTTTTAAAAAGTTAATGAAGAAAGCACTTACAACAGATTACGTTGTGCTGAAAAATTTTAATAATTATTATTTATTAACATATTTATTTAATTAGTTATTCATTTACTTATTAATTTATTCATTTTAACTTATTCACTTCATTTATTAATTTAATTTATTCATTTCACTTAATTTATTAATTTAATGTATTTAATTTATTAATTTCATTAATTTATTTATCTCATTTATTAATTTAATGTATTCAATTTATTCATTTCATTTATTAATTAATTTTATTTATTTATTAATTTAATTTATTTATTTAATGTATTCAATTTATTCATTTCATTTATTAATTAATTTAATTTATTTATTCATTTAATATATTTAATTTAATCATTTAATTTATTCATTTCATTTATTAATTTATGTAATTTATTCATTTAATATATTATTTTATTTATTAATTGATTTAATTTATTCATTAAATTTATTAGTTAATTTATTTATTCAATTTATATATTTAATTTACTTAATATATTCATTTAATGTAATTTAATTTATTCATTTCATTTATTAATTAATTCATTCATTTAATTTATCCATTTAATGTATTTAATTTATTAATTTATTTAGGCCTATTCAATTTATTCATTTAGTTTATTCACTTCATTTAGGTATTCATTTACTCGTCCATTCATTTATTTATTTCTCTCCATCCTTCTCTTTGTTTCTTTGTTTCTTTGTTTGTTTCTTTCTTTCTTTCTCTCTTTATTTCTCTCTCTACTACCATTTATATACTTATTTAGTTATTCAGTTACTCATTTACTCATTTTTTCATTCACTCATTCGCCATTCCTTCATTCATTCATTTAAAGTATTTGAGGCATTACTTTTGAAACTACAGTCATTTTATATAACACATGTTCAAACTGCTGGCCTTATTTTGCAATGCATTTACGATACATATTGCACTTGATAAACTGCAAAGTGTCGACTCCAGTAAAAATGCAAGCAGCAGATTTGTTCTTTAAATCTGAATTTTGTCGTCCCTTCCTGTGCACCAACACCATAACCACACATCCTTCCTTACTGAACATTGATATTTCAACTTAAAAAATCTTAATCCAACCTAGGCTAGTATTTACATAGCCAAAGTTTCTGAAATAAAGTAAAATGGCGAAGAATCAATGACAAATTACGGATAAAACATACCATGTACAGGCTAAGCCTTTCCTTACAAGTACCAGTACCATATTTGCTGACGTACAAGACCCACTTTTTTCTTTGAAAATAGGTCTGAAAAAACTGGGTACATCTTATACTCCGATGCAAACTGAGTTTCATGAATGGGTCAAAGCTTCATGGGATGCTGTGAAAACTGAGAGTAGTGGTTAAATCATTTAAGAAGTGTTGCACTGAATGGTACAGAAGGCAATTTGTTGTATCAGAACTCAGATTCTGATTTAGAACAGGTTTCAAGTGACTCTTCATTTAGCTCTGGAGATAAATTTCTGGGTTTTGATGAAGATTAAAAGGTATTCTTTCCTAGCTAGATTAGGTATTTGATGAAAATAGACCTACGTATTGCTTTACATTTGAAATACTGTAAATCTATTATAATATTCAGTGATAAAATATTTTTCTACAAAATGTATACAAAAAGAGGGTGCGTCTATGCAGGCAAATACAGTTCTTGATCATTAAATTTCAGATAATAGTTTGATTCCCAACATTTTTGTCATAAGAAAAGTACGAATGAACATAAAAACGGAATTAAACAAAGTACAGGTGTACTGGTGTACAGGACTTCTTCATGGAAGCTTGAGTGGGGAATTTAGCATATAAATAGTATAGACTATAGATAAATTAACAAATGATTTCATTGTAACTGGACATGACTGTTTGGCAGCGCATCTCTTACGAATTGGAATTTATACATCACCAAAATATAGTACACTGCAAAGCTTCAACATTTCAGATAAAAGTGTTAATAACATCACAGACGTTTACTGGCATATTAGAAGATAAATGGGGAAAATCCAATATACTGAGCATTTGATTGATTAATTATATCTTTATCTTCGGAATATGTATGGTAAGACTTTCCTGTGTTAAATTTCAACGTACCTCGTTTACATGTTTCGACCTATTTATGGATCATCTTCAGGACTGGTCGTTGTTGGTCTTGGCGCCACTTGTTCTGTTTCCTGTAAGGGTATGTTCGTGTGGTATAGTGTAGAGTCAAAGAGTCTGTGTGTGTTTTGAAGTTGAGTTGTGTGTTGAGAATTTCGTTGGGGTGTGTTTTCGTGTGTCTGTATATTTCATATTGTTCTAGTGTGTTTAGTTTCTGGCTTTTTAGTTGGATGTGCAGTATTTCTATGTCTGTGTTGATGTCTCTGTAGGTGTGGTTAGCATTTGTGATGTGTTCTGCATATGTGGAGGTGTTTTGTAATTTTGTTATGGCTGTGATGTGTTCTTTGTAACGTGTTTGAAACGATCTGCCTGTCTGTCCTATGTAAAAGTTGTTGCAGGTGTTACATTTGAGTTTGTATACGCCTGTGTGGTTGTATTTGTTTGTTTGTGTGTTGAGATGTTTTTGTAGAGTTATTTGTTCTGTATGCGATGTTGTAATTTAATTTCTTGAATGAGGTTGCAATTTTGTGTGTGTTTTTGTTTTCGTATGTTAGTGTGATGTATTTTTTGTGTTCTTGTGTTTGTGTTGTATTCTTATGTTTTTTGTGATTATGTTTTGTCTTACGTGTTATGTTGTCTATTATGTTAGGGTTGTATCAGTTTTCTTGTGCTATGTATTTGATTGTGTTTAGCTCTTCGTTGTAATCCTGTTGGTTCATTGGTATGTTGAGTAGTCTGTGTACCATTGTTAGGAATGCAGCTTGTTTGTGTTGTGTGGGGTGGTTGGATGTGTTGTGTATGTGTGTTGTTGTTGTGGGTTTTCTGTATACTTTGAATGTGTGTTTGTTGTCTACTTTTGTTATTGTGATGTGTAGAAAATTTATGGATTTGTTGTTTTCAATTTCTAATGTGTAGTGTAGCTTTGGGTGTATTTTGTTTGTGTTGATGTAGGTTTTGGATCTGTCTTTTGTTTCCTTTGTATAGTATGTCATCTACGTATCTGTGTCAATATATGATGTTGTCTGCGTGTCGAAACATGTAAACGAGGTACGTTGAAATTTAACACAGGAAAGTCTTACCATACATATTCCGAAGTGATACAGTGTTAAAAGTTGTGTAACCAATATGTATATCTTTATGTTATGTATTACAATTTTCATAGATTGTTGTGCAGCGACATTCAGTTGCATAATTTTGTGCAGCATGCAGGCAAGAGTGCTTGAATTACAGCAGAAACTATATTGTGTACTGCTTCGTAAATTAAAACCATGCATTAACTGTTCAAAACTTGTCTTCATTACAACAGATAAATTGATATTCTGTTGAACTACAATAATTATTATTATTCGTATAAGAAATCTAAAAAAAAAAACCTCTATCTGTATTTAAGTTTGATAATGATAATAATGATATTATCAGGAGGAGGTGTGATAAAGAATTTGAGACACCATTAGTTACGCCACTAAATGTGTCTATATTCCAGCAACTTTATTAACTATGAATACTATTTTGTATGGTAGAAAAGCATTAAAAATAATGTTTAAAAATTAATAATTATTATTACTGATGCGATATGCTAAGGTCTAAGTATTAAAGTGCAAGCGAAATAAACTCAACAAAACGTAAGCAGATTGTAATATACTTCTACATCAATCAATGAAGAAGTTCCGGTATATTACCACAATCTGCGACCATCTGAAAAAAATTATATTGATACCAATTATGTATTTGCAGTACTAATTCTTTAACTTCTCTCTCTTTTTCAAATTTCATTATGTATTTTCAAAATTGTTCAAAAAAGAAAAAACACTGGAACAGCTCCTGTAGTTTACATAAATAAATGCAAAATATTATTTTAATATATATTAATAATTCCTTAAAAAAAATGCATTATACAGACGTGGACAAATTATTAGCAAAATTGAACTTTTTATTATATATTTTTACAAAACATGATTCTTCAATTTAGACTACAGTTGACATTTTTGTGTATTTCCAAATTGTTAGCAAAATTGAAGATTTGTGTTGCATATTTTTGAAAATTTAACTCCTCAATTTGGACTACATTTGATATTTTCGCATATTTACAAATTATTAGCAAAACTGAAGATTTTTATTGTATATTTTTACAAAATTCGATTCTTCAACTTGGACTGTAGCTGACATTTTGGATATTTCCAAATTATTAGCAAAACTGAAGATGTTTGTTTTATATTTTTACAAAATTTGACTCTTCAATGCAGTTGACATTTTTGCTAATTTACAAATTATTAGCAAAATTGAAGATTTTTATTATATATTTTTACAAAACTTGACTCCTCAATTTGAACTACAGTTGACATTTTTGCATATTTCTCTCTACTGTAATGATGGAAATATCCAAAATTTTCAACTGTAGTCTAAATTGAAAAGTCAAATTTTGTAAACAAAATATCATAAAAATCGTCAATTTTGTTAATAATTTGTCCACGTCTGTAGAATTGTATAAAAGATTATGGGAGGATCCCTGATGAGCTACAGTCACAATAAATTACCCCTTTTACCTGGGTAAATGGTGCACGCAGAATTTTACTAAGAATATCCTACAGCAATTGTCTTTCTTGATCACTCACTTACACGACTAACTTTCCATCAATTTGTATCATAGAATTTATGCAGATCATTTTATACCTTAAAACTTTTATGTCAAAATGTGTCTGAGTAGTCAAAAATACAATATCCATATTATTGGGTTGGTGCATAAGTTCATAGCGTTTTTGTTTCGCGTGTTGGTACTCCAGTTGTTATGGGTTTATTTTCGATTGTCATTTTTTATTTGAAGTTCAAATGTTGTGCTTGAGTTTACGTATTGAATTATCATTTTTGCAGATAGTGAGTGGAGCCATGGACGCTAGAAAATGGAGTGTCCAGTGGAGAAAGTGGAACATTTCTGACATATTCTTCTTTTTGAGTTCAATAGAGGGGCGAAAGCAGCAGAGGTGACCAGAAACATTTGCACTGTGTATGGGGACAACGCTATCGGACAGAGCACGGCAAGAAAATGGTTTTCTCGTTTTAAGAAAGGTCGTTTTGACATTAGTGACACCCCACATTCAGGAAGATCTTAAGGGTTTGATGAAGACCATTTAAACACATTAATACACAATGATCCACGTCAGTGTACCCGAAAACTGACAAACGTAATGAACTGTGACCATTCCACCATCGTGAGACGTTTATTGCCACCAACGTCTTGCACATACAATCCAAGAAAGACTACATGAAGTGATGCTACTCCATGATAATGCTCGTCTGCACTCTGCTAACCTGACACAAAACACTATCCAGGAATTGGGCTGGGAAGTCATTCCGCACGATCTTGCGCCCTCAGATTTTCATCTTTTCCGCTCGCTATCGAACAACCTTCAAGGAACTCCCTTTCCGGGTGAAAATGCGCTCCAAACATGGCTTGACGACTTCTTTAACTCAAACCACTCGATTTCTACAGACGTGAAATCGAAAAACTACTCCAGCATTGACAAACTGTTGTAAATAATGAAGGAGAATATATTGTTTTTTTTAGTAGGTTATTTTATGACGCTTTATCAACAGCTTTGGTTATTTAGTGTCTGAATGAGATGAAGGTGATAATGCCGGTGAAATGAGTCCAGGGTCCAACACCGAAAGTTACCCAGCATTTGCTCATATTGGGTTGAGGGAATACCCCGGAAAAAACCTCAACCAGGTAACTTGCCCCGACCGGGAATCGAACCCGGGCCACCTGGTTTCGCGGCTAGACGTGCTAACCATTACTCCACAGGCGTAGACAATATATTGTTGATAATTAACTTCTCACTTATGTGTATCTAATGTATTTAATAATAAACTTATCAAAAATTGCTACAGAATTATGCACCAACCTAATATTTTAATAATTATTGCTATGAACTTAACACTTTTTAAGGAACATATGTAGTCTGTTCTGTTTCATTTTATTTCATGCTAGTTCGTACGTAGAAAATTATTACAGAAAATTCCGAACAAGTCAGTATTTTGCATAATTTTATTTAAGAGTTTCAAATTAACTATCTTTACTTTAGGAGTGAATAATTCTCAACTGTCATATGCGTAAAAACAGAATAAAATATGTATTACATTTGAACGAAAAGCAAAGGTAATTAAACCACTTTATGTAATAATGGCATTAGTCAAAGTAATAAGCCAGTTAAAATTAAGTAACTTCACTACACTAAATGAAAGTGTACTCACCACTCTTATCATGTGCCTTAATCACCTTATGCATGCCACCTGCTTCAGTATTAAGAAGCATGGCACACTCATCCGTTACCTCACATTCCTCCCCAGACCCTTCGCCCTCGCCATCTGTTAGTACATTCTCCTGTAAAACCAAGTGCCAAACTACAGAAGGTGAAATACCTACATGTGCCCTTCCTTCACCCTTCACCACTTTGTTAGTATAAACCACCACCTGAAGCAAACCAAAAATGACACAGACTCCAGATCTTCATAATACACAGACTATGGGAGGCTTCTATCTTATAATATGAGCCCCACTCTTTAAATTCAATTGCAAGCCTAACACAGACCTGAATGCAGTGAAGACTTGCTTCTTATCAAAATAAACATACAATATTAAATTCAAATTTTTAAAGTTATTTTTTAGTTGGAATTTTAATTGATTATTATCTAACTTCTTAATGACTGAAGCTATGAAATCTTAATATTAAATATAAGACTAAGCATCATTCTATTATACTTATTTACTTACTGGCTTTTAAGGAACCCGGAGATTCATTTCCGCCCTCACATAAGCCCGCCATTGGTCCCTATCCTGAGCAAGATTAATCCAGTCTCTACCATCATATCCCATCTCCCTCAAATCCATTTTAATATTATCTTCCCATCTACGTCTCGGCCTCCCTAAAGGTCTTTTTCCCTCTGGCCTCCCAACTAACACTATATGCATTTCTGGATTCGCCCATACGTGCTACATGCCCTGCCCATCTCAAATGTCTGGATTTAATGTTCCTAATTATGTCAGGTGAGGAATACAATGCGTGCAGTTCTGTGTTGTGTAACTTTCTCCATTCTCCTGTAACTTCATCCCTTTTAGCCCCAAATATTTTTCTAAGCACCTTATTCTCAAACACCCTTAACCTATGTTCCTCTCTCAAAGTGAGAGTCCAAGTTTCACACTCATAAAGAACAACCGGTAATATAACTGTTTTATAAATTCTAACTTTCAGATTTTCTGACAGCAGACTAGATGATAAAAGCTTCTCAACCGAATAATGACAGGCATTTCCCATATTTATTCTGTGTTTAATTTCCTCCCGAGTATCATTTATATTTGTCACTGATACTTCAAATAACAAGAGAATAAAAGTAAAAAATCACAGGTACATAATATGCACCTAATATGAAGGGAGATTTATGGCAAACCTTTTTTTCTGTCTAATGGCGGGTACATGAGTATTCGTCATTCGCCCATACCAATTTACCAACAGTCATTGCCCAGGATGTGCTATAGGAGGCTGTCTATGCTACACCCATGATGAGATGAGATGATGACGGAGATGATTTGTTGGGATGCCACAGGGGACCGGAGAAAACCCATGTCTTACTTGCAACATGGACTTGCCCAACATAAGTTATAAATCGGAGGTACGTTGGGGATCGAACTCAGATCCACGGGATTTGTGCCAAATATCGTTGCCCACAGTACTCATAGGAGGCTGGTATATGCTACACCCATGATGAGATGAGATGCTGATAGATATGATTTGTTGGGGTGTCACAGGGGATCGGAATAAATCCCTGTGTTACTTGCACCATGGGATTGCCCAACACAAGTTATAAATTGGAGGTATGCCAGGGATCGAACTCAGATCCACGGGATTTGTGCCAAACATATGGATCCACATACCAATAACCTCTTAAAATTCAAATAACTCACATATTTATCATGCCATATTCATGTTTAACTAATGTAACATTTAAAATAAATTATGTACCGGTACAATTTTAATAGGTAATGAGCAAATTTTAACATCATACAGGATTTACAGTAAACTTTCAATTTGAGCACAATGACTTTCTTTCACTTATGATTCAGAAGAAACTGTCAGCAGTTTGTTTCTTAAAATATAAGCCTGAATAATAGTTTTATTTTGAAAAGAAGTTAAGTCTTCACATGAAACTACATCTAATCTACTTAGCATTTCTCCTATTAAATCCTAATCCCTCACATATCACTAATATTTCCCACAACTGATACATTCTTAATCAGGGGTAACGTCCAGTATGTCTGTATGCAATGCCACAAGCAGAAACAGGTTTGTCTCCTTTCCAATGTCATACAAGAAGTTAGGTTTTCAGACGAAAGAAAAGGATATTAAACATCAACTGTACCTGATCAACCTCGCATCTGAATGACTATGAGGTTCTAAAATTCAATACAGTGTAATGTATATTAACAGGCGTCATTTTATAAATTGGTAGGTATCCCTTCCTTATCAGATCTCTTAGTCTTATTGAATTTACGTCTTTCTTAATTCTTAGACAATTTCAACCTTAATACGAGATGGACAAACCTAAACTTATAACACAAAATACGAGGGCTATTCATAAAGTAATTCCGTTTTCATATAGCATGCATAACAACAGAGATAGTGGCGCTGCTCTTGCGGTGGAATGTACCTTGAAGAAGTACGCATCGAGCAGCGGTAGAGTCAAGGTCGTGTCTTTGTTCCTCTCTGAGCCACGTGCTGTCAAAATGTGTGCTGCAATCGCAAGTCCCGCCAGGTGTGAGATACTGTCTGTAATAAGATTTCTTGTGGCCAAAAACTGTAAAGCTAGTGAAATCCATCGCCAACTTTGTGAGGTTTATGGCCAGACGTAATGAGTGAAGGTGGAGTAAGACAATGGTGCTGTATGTTCAAAAATGGGCGAACCAATGTCCATGATGAAGTTGTCGACCGAGTATCGTGAATGCAGATCTGATTCGTTTGGTTGACAAAAGGGTTAGAGCAAACTGCAGGTTCATCATGAAGACGTGGCTTGACTCGAAGCACTTTGACGATGACGAAGAGTTGAAAACCAGCGTCGTAGGTTGGCTTCAGTCGCAAGCAGCCGAATTCTACGACTGCGGAATTTCAAAGCTCGTCAAACGCTACGACAATTGTCTCAATGTGACTGGAAACTATATGGAAAAATAAACTAGAGTGTATACTTTCAAACGTATTGTAACCAAATTCTGTAACGTCATTCACAGGTTCGTAAAAAATAAACGGAAGTTACTTTATGAATAGCCCTCGTAGTGCAATGAGAACAGATATAAATCCACGTCATAGCATAAAATTTAAACCAACGACCATGACCTCCATGCAAAATAAAAAACTGTCCCTTAACTATGGCATACATCACAAGTATTTATTCTTAAGGAGTGTGACGGGTGAAATTCGACTTTCACTTTTTCGATTTTACTAAAAAAAAATGACTCTACAGTCTACAGACCCTAATCTATGTCACCAAAGTTTCAGAACACCACCATACTTGTCAGTATTAACGTCATATTTAAATGGCTGCGCTCTGTAAATTCTTTCTTGTATATTTTGAGAGTGATTTTTCGACACTTCCATTTTTAGCACATTTCTACATATTCAAAATCTAAAGGATTCTACAATTTTAAAGCTATTAAGCTGAATTTTTCTTCTGCATGTCCTATAAAGATGCTTAACTGAATATAGTATCGTATTTTTTTTATATTCTAGTAACTTTTTAAAATAAAAAAATAATATTTATAGATAGTTACCAAAAAAAACTGAAATGTCTTGGGCAAGTAAATATTTTCTTTCCTTTTTCTCAGGATACATTTTTAAAAACAGATACTCAGTATTTTTCTAAATATATACTGCTCACTGCTATATATTTTTTTTTTTCCTGGCTCTATTTCAAATTGATTGGATAATATACTTAAAATTTGTATTAGGAGATAGACTCTGAAGCTATGCAACATTTTGTAAAAAAAATGCGTAACTCAAAAACTACTTAAGTAATTTGAATTAAATTTTGTAGCATGAATACATATTGCAAGAGGAGTAAGTGTGCAAAAATTTAACTCTCTAGTTACAAAATTGTAGAACTTAAGGTACGGTCAAACGTCGCTACTTTTGCAGTGCTGCAGTACAAAAAACTGCGCAACTCTCGTACTGCAAATAATAGGTAAGTAAGCTTTCGCATGAGTTTCTTAATAATGCGAACATAACCACAAAATGTATATCGAGAAGTCAATACGGAGATGGAAACCTGCAGCATGACTGCGGCTGCAAAAGTAGCGCTTTGCATGTGAACAGACTCGCAACCTCCAGTTGCAACTTTTGCAGCACTCGGGTTGCGCAGCACGAAAAGTAGCGTGCAGCACACTACTTTTGTCTTACGTGTGAACACGACACGCAACTTTTGCAGCTGCAGTACAAAAGTTGCGCTGCAAAAATAGCGACATGTGACCGTACCTTTAGAATTCTCACCCATATTCCCCATTAAATGACGAAACTGCAGTATTGCTTTTGAGCTAAACAACAGCCTGCAAATTGACTACACACCAGTAATGACCATTGCCTGCAAAACATGCAGATTATCTTCCGAACCTACAAATGTCGATTATAATATTGCAAACACGAACACTGATATCAATTAATCCGTTCTCAGTGATATTTGGAATTTCCATATTCCCACTCTTTTCTACAAAAGGTCTCTTGTCCTATTAAGAGTTGAGGATGGAGTATAGCAAGCCCGAATGTAGAACTGCAGTGAACCTGCATGCTCCTTGATCAAGACTGAATCTTTAATACTTGAATCCAGAGCAAATATAGTAAGCATTGTACTCTGAGGGAAATTAACATTTAATACCCCTCTCTCTCTCTCTCTCTGTCTCTGAAAACCTACTAATTGTATTCTGCTTTGTAGGAATTTAACATTTTGTAAGTGAAAGCCTGTGGAAAGAATGAAGCACTATAATCACCTATGTTCCCTTAGAAAACGAGACAAGAAGAAACAAAGCAGGATATACAGAGAGCTACATAGTGAATACTTCTTGTCGACCTTCAGGCTTACTCAGCATCTGCTGGACTCTTTCCACATGCCCACCATCTTGTGAAATTCGATGTGTAGATTCCAAATGGCAATTGCAGGTCATGGTGGGTGCCTGATAAATTAGATCACATTCCTCTTTTACACTAGAGTCTGAATATTAACAGCTCATAAGCATATTCTCGCAAGCATATGTATCATGATCATAATATCCTTCGAGACTCTGGTGACAACTACTTAAATTCACAGACAAGTAATCAACAAAACAAATCATCACCCTAACTCCACAATATAAAACGGCTTTTTTATTCATTCTTTTTTTGTTCCTTTCTTTGTTTTCTGTATTTAATGGAGTCAATACTTTTAAAAGTGAAATCTTATGAGACCATCTTTCATACTCAACATTTCTACCGAATGTTTATGGAATAGAATTTTAATCCCATAAACTCCTTTCAGAATACCACCCCTAACCCTGATCAGCGATTACAAAATTACTGCTCTTAAATGTATTCTTCTTTCCCCTCTTCTAAACTATCACTGTTAACAGTAACCCAGATTATGAAAACACAATATTTACAACAAACAAACAATGACAGAAAGACTGATAATTAGAAAGAAATTGCCATGACTTTATAAACTTACACAACTTATTATTCCGAAAATCAACATATAACCACAGTCTAGTATATACAGTCACGAAGCTCAATACGTAGTAAATATGCATACATTAGATAGTTGCTCACCACTAGGACCGCTAATATCGCCTCATTACAGACAATGCGAAATAGTACCAGCACAGTCTATAGCTTCTAGCACCCTCAAAACTCAAGCTTCGTGACTGTATATAGTAGACTGTGATATAACTATGGAAAATTTAAAATAAAGTCAGAGACAGGACTCCATACATAACAGAAAAGAGCAAGCTACTTTGTGATTGGTTCGTTAAGGTAATTGTATATAATACAGTGAGTCCCAACAATCATTCCCTCTAATTCTGTTGGCTGAACAATGGTCCCCCCAGCTACTACTTCTGCTTGTGTCCGCGAATTCAAGGTGCTTGTCCAGATTAAAACTTACATACTATATCATACTAATAACACCATTAAGTTTACAAAATTGGACATCCCTGTTTCATAACTAACAACTAAAGATGCCGATTCGACTATTCTCATAAGTTCCTCTCTCTTTATCTGCATTGTCAGTGCAACTATAATATGTGTGAACTTGATGCATTACGTCAGAATAATTTTGTATATTACTTTTATTAATGATCTCATATCACTACTTAATTCTACTATTGGAGAAATGCAAGTCATTTCCATACTACTACCTGAACAACATTTAAGTTATGTACGAATTTCCGCTGCTTAAACAATGCTCAGCTGGTGTTCAGCAAGATATCATTTAAGTTATGACATCAGCTGGGAAGAGGAAATATGCAGTATCTTACGTTAAACTCTTCACCGTTCGCCACCAATATTGAACTCTTCATTAACATGGGCGCTAAATGTAAATCAGTTGACTTACAACACAGTCATAGCATAAATACATGTCAAAAAAATGACTTTCACACTCCATTGCAAGTCTATCGTGCTATCAAAAAAGAGTGTGTTATATGACAGTAAAAATTTTTAATAGCCTCCCTATGGATATAAAAAATTAAACTCAAAACATAAGATTAAAGAAGTACCTAATTTCTTACGCCTTCTATTCTGTAGGCGAATTTATGACAGCAATGCTTCATGAATATTTTTGTCTTGTATTAAGTATTGATACTAAACCTTTTATGTAAAACTCTTCTGCATATATCTCAATTAGACTGCAACTATAATTAAAACTTTGTAGTACTATTAAGATTTTTTTTGACATGTTCCACATCCTAGCTGTGAAGCAATGTACAAATACCATGGAATGTAAATAAATACAATACAATACAATAAATTACAGTAAAATCTGTCTATAATGGAACCTTTATAAGAAGAAAACCTGTCGATATGAAAAGAAAATCTCAGAAATGAACAATTTTTTTTTCTTTCCTTCACATTGGGGAATTTAATTGAAGTGAATTTATTATGGCAGGCAGAGTAACTATCTCATGCCCCCATGTTTTATATTGCTACCTGTGCACTTCATTAGAACTAGGTACCCAGCCTCGAAGCCGTTAGCCCTGTGAACTTACAATATATTTATTTTCCCCTATTATCATACAGAGCGTTCGCCTACGGGTGGGGCCAGGAAAGCGGCCTGCCTGCGGTGTCGCTTGCGGGAATCGTCTATCCGTAAGCTTCGGCTTTCTATACTATATTCTGTAGAGTTTTAATTTTAAAAGTTTAGCAGCAGTAAAGACTGATGTTTTTGAAACACTAACTTCCTGTGAAACACGTGTTAGAGATTTATTAGGAGAGCGTGTAAATGATGCACTGATTTCATCAATTTTTTCTCCCGTCAATACTCTTCGTTTTCGCTTAGGAATTGTAGCATTTATCGACCCTGTTGTCCTTAATTTGTTAACAAGACGTCTAACAGTTTCTCTACCCTGAATTGGAGCACCCGAATATTTCACTTCAAATTGCCTACGCACCTCTCTACATGACTCTGTTTTCACATATGCATCATACATAAAAACTCTCTGTTCAAGCGTGAATTTTGCGTTTTGCATTGTTAACAAATTTTACACACACGCTGAATATTTAAGCAACTGTGTCAAGAAACTGCACTGTACATGTTAAATACTGCAACATCTGGCTCACAACTGATAACTTGTCGACCTTTATGTCCTTGATTGTCGAGCGTGTCTCAACAACTGCGCGCACAAAGCGGCGTATCAGTACATGCCGCTTTCCTGGCCTCACGCGTAGGCGAACGCTCTGTATTATGGGATTATCTAAGAAATTAGCAATTTCTTTGTGATAGTAGAAGAGAAAGAGTGGGGGAAGGGAGGTGGTCAGTGGTCCATAAATGAACGATTTTATACAAGAAAACAACTTATGTAAGCCAGAAAAGTCCGTAACAGGGAAATAGAATGGTTCTAAAGAACCACTGGTTGGTTATTGCCTGAATAAAACGGAAATCTATTTTAAGTTAATGCACAACTACAGACAAGGCATTGTGAAAACGCATATTTGTCCATGTACTCAGTACATTACTATACTTTTATTTAAATGGTGTACTGAAGTGTAGGACGGTAGTGTTTTTAAATGTGCAATCTGTTATATTTTAAATAAAATTTACCAACAAAGTAGAACAAGTTCATCCAACCACAACGTCGTTACAATAAGTTAAGCATCAGGATGAGATGAGTTCTTCTGAATAGGTATCAGCCGTAAAAATTCATATTTATGTGTGGTTTAAGTTGTCTTTGCAAATAATTGATTAAATGGCGATCTTACTCGTGTTAATTATGTAAGCATGTGCGGCTTACAGCTGTTTCAGTGCTACTTGACACCATCCTCAGAGCCTTCTGTGTCTCGGCTTCATCTCAACTTCGCTGCCTGTTGTGTGGGTGCGTTCGTGTGATGAAGAGTTGAGTCAAATAGTATGTGTGTTCTGAAATTGATCTGTGTGTTGAGAATTTGATTAGGGTGTGTTTTAGTGTGTGTGTATATTTCATATGAAAAATATTGGAGTGCAAGAGTCAAATGACTTTATTGTCAAATGACTTTATTGTCAAAACAACAACAACAACATATTTCATATTGTTCTAGTGTGTCGAGTTTTTGGTTTTTGGGTTGTATGTGTAGGGTTTCCATGTCTGTATTTATGTTATTGTATGTGTGGTTGGCATTAGTTATGTGTTCGGCATATGTAGATGTATTGTGTCCTCTGGTTATTGTTTTAATGTGTTCTTTGTATCGAGTTTGGAATGATCTGCCTGTCTGTCCAATGTAGAAACTGTCGCAACTATTGCATGTGAGTTTGTATACGCCTGTGTGGTTGTATTTATTTGTTTGTGTTGTTTGTGTGTTGAGATGTCTTTGTAGTGTGTTTTCTGGTCTATTTTTCTGGTCTATATGCTATGTTGTCTTTGCAAGTTCTTTAAATTGCATGAACCATCACGTTCCATCATAGACAGGTTTTGCTGTAAATGCAATACTGCTGTATAAGGAATCACAATCTTTTCTAGAAGAAAAACTTTTTTCCACCTCGGTGACTTTATACAGCATGACATGCAATCACATTACATGGCTCAAAGTTTCTTCCACCTACCTCGTCTGGTTCTGGAACTGCAAACGTGACGTTGAGAGGTTTCACGTGTTTGCTCTTGTACTTGTGGTCTAGCAGCAAAGGGGTGTACAACACATTCTTCCACTGTCGGCTCAGCACAATAACACCCTGTGAAGAAAAGCATATAGAACTAACTGTAACTTACATTCCTCTTTACTTTCATAATGGCAGATTAAGGTCAGAACTGGAGGCCTCTAATCCACAAAATTATGACAGCAGAGACAGAAGTGGTGATGGTGGCAGCACAGGAGGTGGGGACTGTAATGGTGATAGTGGTGATTATGACATGGCATTGGGAGATGACGGTAAAGTGATGATAATATTTTGATAACTACAATGATGTGATGGTGGTAACATGATCGTGATGACAGTAATGGTAATGTGATGATCATAATTTAGTGGTAATGGTGGTGGTAGTGGTAATGGTAATATGTAGTGGTTTTAATGATTGTGAGAAGATAGCAATGCCTATGATTGTAATGATGTGAAAATAGCAATGATGATAACTTGTATAACAGTAGTGGTGGCGGTGGTGACAGTAACTGTAATGGTGATAATTTTGAGCTGATGATTATGATGAAGACGACAACAATAAGATAAATCTTTCATTTCAATTCAGATAGAGTATGCATTCATTCATTTATTCATCCATCCATTCATCTATCCATTTATTTATTTATTACTTATATATTTATATACTTATATATTATTTATATATTACTTATATATTTACTCAACATACCAATGAACCAACAAGATTACAACGAAGAGCTAAACACAATCAAATACATAGCAGAAGAAAACGGATACAACCCTAACATAATAAATAAATAAGACAAAACATAATCACAAAAAACATAAGAATACAACACAAACACAAGAACACAAAAAATACATCACACTAACATAAGAAAACAAAAACACACACAAAATTGCAACCTCATTCAAGAAATTAAATTACAACATCGCATACAGAACAAATAACACTCTACAAAAACATCTCAACACACAAACAACACAAACAAATACAAGTATACAGGAGTATACAAACTCTAATGTAACACCTGCAACAACTTCTACATAGGACAGACAGGCAGATCGTTTCAAACACGTTACAAAGAACACATCACAGCCATAACAAAATTACAAAACACCTCCACATATGCAGAACACATCACAAATGCTAACTATACCCACAGAGACATCAACACAGACATGGAAATACTACACATCCAACCAAAAAGCCAGAAACTCAACACACTAGAACAATGTGAAATATACAGACACACAAAAACATACCCCAACGATATTCTCAACACACAACTCAACTTCAAAACACACACACTCTTTGATTCCACACTATACCACAGGAACACACCCTCACAGGAAACAGAACAAGTAGCGCCAAGACCAACAACGACCAGTTCTGAAGATGACGCATAAATAGGTCGAAACATGTAAACGAGGTACGTTGAAATTTAACACAGGGAAGTCTTACCGTACATATTCCGAGGTGATACAGTGTTAAAAGTTGTGTAATCAAGATGTATATATTTATATTCACACTTATCTATCTAGTATTTACTCACCTATTTATCTATTTATTTACTTACTCATCCATTTGTCCCTTCATTCATTCATCCAGTTATCCATTCATTCATTCATCCATCCAGTTATCCATTTACTTATTCACTTACTGACTTATTTATTTACTCATTTATAATATTATTTTCAAATGTTAAAAGTAAGAAATATTTTAAGGCTGCAAAATTTATAAGAATGACTTTTTGCAAACTATTAATTAGCTGGATAAGGACAGATTTGTGGTTTTCATGTCATTAAAAAAAGACGGGAATACCTGACGAAGCGTTGACAACATTGGGAGATCAGTTTCACGCAGATTTGTTTCTATTGCAGTCAGATCGGTCTGCAGCACGTACTTCTGTAGAACAGCACACAGCTGACACGACGGGTCTTCCTGCAGAGTCTTTGCTAATGGAGTGTATCGTCCATATCGACTCTGCAATACAAAACACATATTTACTGAAAATGGTAAATACCCGTAAATCAAGTAAACAAAATAGTGGTAAGGGAATTTTCCAGTTATGTTCTTATATATTGCCAACGTTATAACATAACACAAAGTTTCTACCGAAAATGTGAAATAAAAATTAGTTACTTTTTAGTTACCACAACTTATTCATAAGCACGATGAAAAACATTAATCACATTTCAGTTATCTTATGATCTGTCATCAGACTTGTTCTTAAATCCTATGATATTCATTTCAAAAGACGTGCAGCCAACTTCTCTCTCAACCTTCTAGACCAGCCTGCACAAGGTTTGCGCTCTCCGAGCCGGCTCACAGCTCATGAGCAGAATGCGGATATTAGCTGCACTCTGTATAAGGTGGACTGGAAGAAGGGGTGATCTCGTACAAAATATACACAAAAGGAAATACAGTACTAGTAGTAAAAGTGTTTATGAAACGAATTCCCGTTCAGTGTTTGCAAAACTATCTTGGACTATTATTAATTAATAAAGAAATATTTATTTTACAGAATTAATAGAAATTCTATAGCTACTTAAATGTACAATATAATTTTGTTATATTTTTATTTATCAGTACATTAAAACGAGGTTTTATGCTGTTGGCAGCTGAAAGGAACAGTAGCCTACTGATCATAATGAAACATCAGTTACAGATGTTCGATGTCTGCCTTTATTAAAATTGATTATAGAAAACAGTTGCTCACAAATATAAATGTTGAGCCAAACATAGCAATCATTTTCACAGCCAGCCTGTGTAGTCGTGGATATTATTGCTAATGTTTAGTCTTGTAAAACTCAACCAGGCTAGTAGTATTATTCAAACGATCTTTAGCCCTTAGGTCACATTGAAGATCAATAAGTTCGAGCTGTAAATAGTTAAATGTTAAATGTTATGTTCCGTCTTTTAGATTCCTCCATACTGTACTGTAGCAGTAGGTAAACAACGTGAAACAGTTACTGAGAATAGGCCTACACACTGCACTCCACTAGATAACTGAGTGGTCGTTTCCCTCTCCTCTACCTATAGCAAGTCTATGTCATTCTGACGTATCTTCCTCTCCGTTTCGGCGAGCAGTAAACACAGCTCTCCCGCTCCGAAGGAGCGTGCGCGCTCGTTGAGCGCTGTTTGTGCAGGTATGTTCTAGACTGTATTAGACTTGCATATGTAATCACTGATTACCGACCACCACAGCTCATGCAGTGGTGCCAAGATTAAATAAGTGAAGCACAACAATATGCGTAATTTCGTTACCCATTCCTTAAATTAGTTACTTTTTGGTTACTTTCTGTAACAAGAACTATTATTAATCCATCATAAGAGAAGATCTATAATGAAATCATTCATATCACTTTTAAAATGCAGGTTTTAGTAAATACAAAAATCATATTAATAGTGTTTACAATAAATCTTAGATAAATCTGAGAGAAATTAAGTACATCTACTTAAACAGTACACAATTTATAAATTAAGTCAAATGTCTTAATTTTAATATTATAGAGAATGCTTTTTGTGTGTAATTCAGAAAAGAAAGCTAATCTTCGTATTTGGGTGTATAATGGAAAAATTAAAATATCTTGGAGCAACAGTAACAAATATAAATGACACTCGACAGGAAATTAAATGCAGAATAAATATGGGAAATGCCTGTTATTATTCGGTTGAGAAGCTTTTGTCATCCAGTCTGCCCTCAAAAAAGCTGAAAGTTAGAATTTATAAAACAGTTATATTACTGGTTGTTCTGTATGGTTGTGAAACTTGGACTCTCACTTTGAGAGAGGAACAGAGGTTAAGGGTGTTCGAGAATGAAGTACTTAGGAAAATATTTTGGGCTAAGATGGATGAAGTTACAGGGGAATGGAGAAAGTTACACAACACAGAACTGCACGCATTGTATTCTTCACCTGATATAATTAGGAACATTAAATCCAAATGTTTGAGATGGACAGGGCATGTAGCATGTATGGGCGAATCCAGAAATGCATACAGAATGTTAGTTGGGAGATCGGAGGGACAAAGACCTTTGGGGAGCCCGAGACATAGTTGGAAGGATAATATTAAAATGGATTTGAGGGAGGTGGAATATGATTGTAGGGACTGGATTAATCTTGCTCAGGATAGGGACCGATGGCGGGCTTATGTGAGGGTGGTAATGAACCTTCAGGTTCCTTAAAAGCAGTAAGTAAGTAAGTCTGTGTTTTAAACAAATTTTCAAGGAAATAAGCTATACATTGTAAAAAAATTTGTTGCGAAATGAGTAAAATGTATAATGAGAAATTATGTGTCATCTTTGTGGCATTCATTTTTAACACTAAACATTTGTTTTACATAATTAACTCCCAGGTAAGAGATTATAGTCTCTGTAAATTCGGTTATCCTAAACCATACTGCTTTTTTATTATTTACAAAGTCATGTACAAGGACTGTCACCTTCATTGGAATGTGAATCCCTTGAACATCCAATGCCTCGGCCATGAGGCAGGCCACAATGCCAGTTGAGCGTCTGTACATGCTGCGCACCATGTGCACCACTCGAATTGCGAACCTGTTGCTTGGGTTCATCCACGCGTTGATGGCAGGCGAGGCCGTGCTCAGCAAATTCCAATCCAACCTGATCAACAAAATCACTAAGGCTTACATGGAATATACAAACAACAAACAATACTAGAGTAATGCGAGAGCTATTTATGTATTTGCACCACGCCATAGATGTGAAGACATCCAATGTTTTGGAACTACATGTCAGTTCCATCATCAGAAAAGCAGGGAAAGGAGTTGATATGTAGTTCCAAAACATTGGATGTTTTTATATTTATGGTGTGATGCAAAAATGTAATATATTTTTAAAAATCTATAAGTTCGTATAAGTTCCATTAAAAGAATATGGGCAGAATGCAGAAACGATGACCCATTTTAAGCCTTACACACTGTCTACCTAAACGTCTAAGTTATGTACGAATTTCCATTGTTCAAACAATGCTCAGCTGGTGTTCAGCAAGACATTATTACGTTACGACATCAGCTGGGAAGAAGAAATATGCAGTATCTTGGATTAAACTCTTCACCAATCACCACAAATAGAAACTCTTCATTAACACAGCATCAAATGTTGTTGTTGTTTTCTAATGTCAGGCGTTTGACAATAAAGTCATTTGACCTCTTGCACTCCAATATTTTTCAAAGATATTATCATGACCAGCCACTGAAGCACAGATTTTGAAGTGTTCCGAATCCATTCCTTGATTTGAATTGCACAATGGGTAGTTAGGGGACTGATATATTCCAATTCTATGCAGGTGTTTGGCCAAACAATCATGGCTTGTTCCCAATCTAAATGCAGCTACAGACGATTTTCGTGGTAAATCGGGAATTAACTGTGGATTATGATGCAGAGAGTTCCATTTTTTCCCTTGTGATTGTGTTATCAAATTTTGTTTGTTTGAAGTCCAAGTATGTAGATTTAATAAATCTTTTCACAGAGTAATACGTAGATTTAGTAACAGGTCTGTAAGTAGCAGTGCTCCCCCTTCTTTGCTAAAGCATCTGCATTCTCGTTTCCCAGGATTCCACAATGGGATGGTATCCATTGGAATACAATTCTTTTATTGAGTGATATTAATTTAGAGAGCATCAAATGTAAATCTGTAGACTTATGACACAGACATCATGGGTAAACAAGCAGATAACTTCTCAATGGAAAAAAAGACCATCTTATCGGACATAGTGAAATGTTACGATATTGACAGTGATACTTTAGAGAAGAAGAAGTCAGTGTGACGAAAAAGTAGATGTTTCTTTCCCATACCAGTTTTCCCCCAGAACCTACCACATAAGAGCAAAACATGACTGGTAAGTTAAAAGTAATTTTGCAATTTCATTCACAAGAATAATAATTAGATCGTTCAATGTGGAATAAATATAAACACGGAAAATTCACTGTTAAGTGAAGAGGAGTACTAAATTACGTCCGGTATCCTCACTGGTCTGTGGTGCCAATTAAAGCTCCAAGCAAGCAGCCTGGACTAGAGGAGCAATGGCAAATGAAGCCCACAAATTGTCAAATAAATAAATAAAGTAACTAAATAAACAAATAAAATAAATATATAAGTTAAATAAATACATAAACAAAGAAACAAATATGGTAAATAAAATAAATAAGATAAAATAAATAAGTAAATAAATAAATAAACAGTAAGTAAATAAGAAAAATAAGTAAATAAGTATTTAAATAAATATGTAAGTAAATAAATAAATTGAATAAACAAATAAATTCAATAAAATACATTAAATT